>NC_136000.1:21229445-21529445 GCF_048128805.1 Centroberyx gerrardi
CTACATGTATATATAGGTGAAAGGAACTCCTGAAATGTACTGGACATCACAAATTGATGACATCTAACAGTGTAAGGGTTATCAGAAGGTGGATTTTTCAAGTGAAGTTCACAAGTTAACAAGTTGAACTAAGTGAACGTTTCACCCCACTGACTAACTGCCTGCTCTGTATTCCAGCTCACACTTATAGCTCCCTGGCTGTGAAACATCTTTCTCCAAGCAGAGAGCAGCAGGGAGCATCTGCCTTCCTGTTATACCCTCTCTAGGACTGGGCTGGCCGAGGAAAAACATCATTAGCAATGGTGCGCTAGTTTTGCTAGATGAGACGTACATCCTTAAACACCTAATGCTGTGTTAACAAGGTAGAATCGCAGCTGATAAGGCAGGTGTGAAGGATAACTGCATAGAGGGGTGGGGTGAAATGTGCTGAGAGCGGGCGTAGGTGCCATGTAGGTCTCACACACAATGCTGTTGCTTGATTATTATTTATTTGGCTTCTTCTTTATGTGCAAATGAACTAAAAATCTGAATTCACACTGATTATTTAAGAGTTTTATTTTGAATATTAGGCTTTTAGTTCCTTACTTAATCTTACAAAGTCAAAAAAAGGTAACCAAACATTAGCGTTCAACTTCAAAATAGCTCCAAAATACATGAAAAACTCCCATTTGTCACCCAGCGGTTGTCCTTCGGGATGACTTATGTGAATTGATTTGATTTTGCTACCCTTTGTTTAACATTTGGATTATGGATAGGACATTTAAATCTCAGCGGGGAGAGGTTGTGTTCTGCCCTGACCTGAATAAAGCGCTGAAGTTGCTGAGGGCGGCAGGCTCCTCTGAGCTAACAGGACGGGGTTGTGGGGCCAGACTCCCAGAGATGCTCAGTCAAGTACAAACAACCACACAGTGTTTCTGGGATGGTGGACGGGGAGCTGAGGGATGATAGCCATTTTTAGTCTGACTTTTAAACTAATGTCCGCTCCATTCACACATATTCTGAGAGGGGGGAGTGGGCTGCTACTGCTGTGTGTGAGTGTGTGCGCTTAAGTACATGCACATATGCATTCCTTTGTGTGTGTGTGTGTGTGTGTGTGTGTGTGTGTGTGTGTGTGTGTGTGTGTGTGTGTGTGTGTGTGTGTGTGTGTGTCTGTCTGTCCATAGGGATATGGTGTCAAACTCAGCTGACTCACATGTAGCTCTGTGAGTCAGCTTGCTGACAGGAAAATGTAGCGGTGGAAAGCTGATACAGGCTTCAGGTAGTTCCACTGTCATTTATATAATGGCCTGAGAACACACACACACACACACACAAACCCACTCAACTATACAAACACACGCATACACCTCATCTATATTGCATTCCATCTGATTCCTTCTGACAGCAAATCTGTATCCAACACCTCTTTTCTTCAGCTTTCAACAGGAATTTCAGGTTTTCTGCACTGATGTTCACGCATCCCACTACTGGTGTCTGACAACATTAACACTAATAGAAAAAGCTCTATTCTATGGCAGAGAAACAAGTCTGTGTTCTGTGAAATGCAACAAAACCCCTGTGTGACGCGTCTTAACGGGTATGCATACTCCACACAGCCATTTAAAATGAATCCACCTCTTTTGTGGCAACTGGAGTCTGATGACACTCCATTTCCTCTATTTTTCATGTCTTCTCCTCTGCTCCTCCACCTATTTTCCTCGCAGCTGGAAGCCAGGAGGCAAATTTGAGCGCTTGCAGAGTCAGGTTCCCTACAGCTTAAATAGGAGTTGTGCAAGCAAATTGTGTGCATGCGCGGGTGTGTGGGTGTGTGGGGGCGTGCGCGTGTGCGCGTCACCCACAGGTGCAGGTGCGGACTCCCACACCGCCCGGAAGGAATAGATGTAGGCAGCAAAATAGGGATCCCCACTAGCATATGAATGAGCAGAGAGTGCTTGAATGAGAGGGAGGGAAGGGAGTGGGGCTGTGTGTGTGTGTGTGTGTGTGTGTGTGTGTGTGTGTGTGTGTGTGTGTGTGTGTGTGTGTGTATGTGAGTACCAGCAGGGATGAAATCCAAACCAGGGAGACAGTGGCCTGCAGCAGGACCCAGGTGTTACATTCTACAGACACATCAGACACAGGGGGTAGAGAGAGAGAGAGAGAGAGAGAGAGAGAGAGAGAGAGAGAGAGAGAGAGAGAGAGAGAGAGAGAGAGAGAGAGAGAGAGAGAGAGAAAGCTGCCTGTCTTGGCACATTGGTATGATGGAATGACACCATCTGCCGACAGGCCAAACCACAAACTCCTCTTCTAAACAGCCAGGTAGGAAACAGTATGGTAAACAGAAAGAGACAGACACACAGAGACAAACACTTCTGTGTTAACCTCACTGCATAAAGACTTGAGAGAAATAAAAACTATCCCTGAATGTCCCAGTTTTTTAGAACACATCCACCAATCATCATTTATCATAATTCACTGTCAAGCAAGCAGTTTACAACAATGTCACTTGGTTTTCACTGGTGTTGATTGTGCTGCTAACTCCCAAAAAGTCAGAGTCGTCCTTAAAGGATGGAGTCCACATCCATTTCTTTCCAAGCAGGTGGATGTATTGAATCTGTGGACTTATCGATCAGAAACCGCTGAATAAATACGCCGAGGGTGGTCTCCAGACAGATCAGTATTGTAAAGTATCGGTGTGGATCCACTGCTGTCTCAGACTTTCAGGGCTGAGAAATTAAGTGTTGACACAGGCTTGACACAAGCTTGACACAGGCATGAAAATTCAAACGTGGACCAACTCCAAAGATTTCAGTCCAAACCCAGACCAAAGTGCAATAACTTTCTGTGAACCCAATTTTCACAAGAAATTGTGCTATAGTGGTATTTTTCATCTGTTTTTGAGCCTGAATCTGGCCAAAAAATGTACATTTAATGATCAGCTTTTGGTCCCAGCCCAATCCGAACATGTTGGATCCATCGGGTTAATTGGGCACACATGTGACCCAACATGGGAAAGCAGCTTTAAATTATTGAATCCACAAAGTACATTTTGATCAGACTTTTTTCTTCTGTTCATAGCACTTGGTCAAACCTACTCATACCTTTCTTCTGGACACACACAAGCATCACTTACAAGAACAAAAATCCCTTTCCTTTCCCTTCGCTCTCACAGAAGTAAGTGTAATGTTGACAGAATGCATTACACCTCTCTAAGCATCGACATAAGGAAACAGGGTCCATCTGAGCGGAAAGGGCGAGACACCGACAGCCCCCGCTGCGCCGGTCGTCCAGGTAAACACAGTTCCGGAGAATTCTTCTATTGGAGCGGCTTCCATTAACTTAACCCAGCTGAGCGAGGCCTTGACCTGCGCACGAGGCGAGTGCACCTCAATCTGATCTGAACAATAAGCAATAACCACTGCAGTCTGTGACGACTCCACTTTTACAGGGAGAACTCCGGCTTAACGGCGAGGACTTGTTTGTTGAAATGATTGGATGGCTTTTTATTCAGAGCACCAGCGAGCATTAAGGGCACTCAAAGAAAAACAAATTACTCTTCTATATGCCTCCACACACAGCGTATGTGTGCGTGTGCGTGTGCAGGTGTGTGTTTCGTGCTACAAGTGTGTGGGACGAAAACAAAGGCAAAATATAATCAGTGCCCATGCAATTTTCCTGAAGGAGGAAGACGGAGAGGGAGACAAGGAAAGAGAAAAAGAGACTAAGAGAGGGAGAAAGAGAAAGACGAAGAGATGCACAGAGAGAGAGAGAGAGAGAGAGAGAGAGAGAGAGAGAGGGAGAGAGAGAAAGAGGCTCTCGCCTGTCTTATCACGCTGCACTGACCCAGTCTGCAGACAGGCCAAACCACACAATCACTTCCTCCATCAGCTTTTTAAATGGCTAGGTAGGAAACTGTGTGGTAAACAGAAAATAGAACGCAAATAGTTTTCCCCTCTTCATTTACTCGCCGACGCATTCGAGGAACCCTGAGAGCGTTAACCTTGAGACCTTAAAAAGATAGCTGCCAAACTGCAAAATCATAGCAATATAAAACCACAATGGTATGTTTGGCTGGAAAGAAACACTAAAACATGATAGGGAGCTCCACACTATGTGGAGAATTAATAAAAAATGCAACTTTCACGTGATCCCATGCAGCCGTCACCGATACTGGTTGTGGAAGAGGTGTTAACATCGGTTGTGGAACAAATATTCTGCATTACTTTTAACAAAGAACACTGTGATAAGGGCGTTTGTGACAAGCTGCTGTAATAATCAACATTTACTTGGCGAGCAAAATTAACAGTTAATCTCAAGGCTAATTAATTTGGCACTTCAAATCACGGAAAATAAGTGAGTTACATGGGCACGCAGCGCAGCTCTAGTGATTGAGCTTGATTCTGTCTAATTGAAAGCAACAGAGTGGTTGGAGATAGCTGCGGCGGGGCCCGCCGATCGCAGCTCTCGCCACAAAGTGGATCATTTCAAAAAGAGGAATGAAAGCTAATGTGCAACGCTGCAGTCCACAGTGTGGCGCGAGGGAGATGAAAGTAGTCAGTGACTGTTTACTGCCAAGCACACGGGTATTATACAGGGAAACGCCATGAAGACTGAAGATCCAGCAGTGAAGACAGATACATTCTGCCGTGAAAAGGACGAGCACAAAGCCATTACAGCAGCCAGTGTCATCTATTTTTATTTCAGGCATTTAGCTAAATTGACCTACAATAGATGAGAAGTTAGGGGTTCAGTGTCTTGTCTCAGTGCCACAGAGGGTCGAAAGTCTGCAGGTTTTCGCTCCAACCAAACACTACAGCAGCTGATTTGACTGATTAGTTCCTCCTCTCTGGTTGAAGGTGCACTAATCAGTGAAATCACCGGTGTAATGTTTGTTCATGTGCAATATGTCATTATACCAATATGTAATTATGTTGTATACTAACTGGTAACTGTTTGATGTTGTTTTTATTGTCTTTTTAATGCCCTTAAATGTCTTTTTTTATTAAATTATTGTTTTATTGTTGTTTTTATTGTCTTGTTAATGCCCTTTAATATCTTTTTATGCAATGATTGTTTTATTGTTGCTTTTATAGTCTCTTCTAATGCAGGTGTAGTGCACCCAGCACTTTATTTTTCATGTGTATTTGCAGTATTTTTTAAGGGGAGAGAAGCAAGGCACACGCTTTTCACTGCATTGAAATGTACGGACTGTATTTTTTTTATGCACATTACAATAAACTTCTTGAATTTGTTTATTGTGTATCAAATGTGTTGTTGCTGTGGCGATTGAATTTCCCTCTGGCATAAATGTTGACTATCTATCCATCCATCCATCCATCCATCCATCCATCTATCTCAGTTGAGGCTGTGAAATATAAACAATGAACCTACGATGCCACACTATCTGTTTGTGTGCTCTAAAGTTAATATTTCTGCTGTTTCACTCGGCAACATCTCTCTAAATGCAATATCCCCTAGCACTGAAAAAGGCCTTGGCTGTTTTCTCTCCATTCTGAAACACTACAAGAGGCACGGGCAGACACGGTGCTAGACCAATGTATTATAACCGTCTGCTCATTGCCAGTCCTCCTATCCTACCCGGCCATGTAAAAACACCTCATTTCCACCGGTAGGGCCGGCAGCGGCGGCGTGTTTGACAGAGAGATAATAGAGTTGCATCGTCTCGCTTTGCTGAGGCAGGGGAATCTCCATGTCAAATGCAGCCAGAGTGAAAAGCTTGCATTTGCCCGGCATCTCATTTGTAGGCAAAAAAAAAAAAAGAAACAGATGGTGGAACGGAGGTGTCATTTTGTACCGAGGAGGAGGAGAAGAGGAGGAAGATAATGGGGCGGATGAAAGTGCGGTAACATTAGAAGTACAATACTCTGTCTGTCAGACCTGCTTTTAAGAATGTCCTCTGTCTGCCATCTTGTAAAGAAGCACGTAGGCGACCCAGACAGAGGTGTAAATCCACAGCGCTAAGTAAAACTGGAGACAGCAACAGCAGCAAGCATGACCCGCCCACACACATACATCTTCTCACCCTTCTGTCCTCTTTGAAAAAAAAACTTGCATCTACAGTATTTCCAGATAATTAGCCTCTGGTGCAGCTGTCACCTTTGTCATACGAGGTCAGCAGCAGCAACAAAGGTTTCTCTCTTCTCTCGTCGTTCACACACCTTCTCTCTCTCTCTCTCCCTCAGTCTTCGCCTTCCCTCGCTCTCTGAAGCCAGTTGCTACTGTTGCCATTGTTGTTGTCAGTGCAGCCTTCGCGCAAACAAGAGCAACGCTGCAGGTTGAGCAGCATCCAGAAACACACCAGTTCTCCCACAGCAGAGAGCGGGATCAGGGGTGGGGAGTGTTGGGAGCGTATGATCAGCCTGCAGGCGAAGGATTACAAAGAAGGGAATAGGAGGAGGGGGGGTATGGTAGTGTGGTGCTGATGTATAAAGTGGTGAAAAACAGTCGAATACTGTGTAGTGAGTTCATAAGTGAGAAATGCAGAAGTTTTCTTGAGGCACATGTCAAGGCAGACAGGCGGGAAAGATGGAGGACTTTAAGCTAGAGGGGGGTTTTCAGAGATGATACTGCACTAAGTTAGATGCGTTGGGCTTGGGGGATCAGTGGCCCATTTTGTCAGTAGGGGAAGAATTTCTAGCAGTGGCCCTGGCAGCAGACATCATTATTCCCTTATGTTTGGCGACTGGGCAGGTTTAGATTTACATGTGACAAAGGCAGCAGCAGCCGAGGGATTGGGTGTTGACATTTAAAAAGGGATACGTGATTCTCTTGGTGGTGATTTTGGCGGAAAGACACGAAATGACACTGATAGGAACAGGCCAAAACACAACTACATAATAGGTAGAGGTGGAGCCTGGAGGTGAGAGAAGAAGTCGCCATTTCAAATCCCTGAGCGGCTGGGATCTCGGTGTGGGAAGTTAATGAGAAATACCTTTGAGCTAAGTACCTAACCTTCAGCTGCTCATTTTGAACTGCTCACTTGAGACTGTATTTCCATATGTGACAGTGTGTATTGTAACTTTCCTTCTCCCTGCTACTATTCCCCGGGGCCATTGCTGTAAATAAAAAATAATAATAAAAAAAAAAGAAAAAATTGTGTATATTTAAGTTAAATAATAGTCGGCAGTAAAAGAAGAAGAATAAACAAACTAGGAAAAAATAATTTAGCAACAGAAAACTCAAACCTCACTTTCAAGTCAGAGCTGAACTTTCAAGACAACAACTATTAGTTTCTATCAGCTGTATTAGAGTGATGGGAACTCAGATGAGGCGCATAAACAAGAATGGAAGTTTGGCACAGTTAGCGCTAAAACAAGCTAGTCAATTATAGGAATGCCAAGTGATGTTAAAATTCAATGCACACTGGGCGGACTCCTCTCGAAGCGAGTGAGCACAACTATACACACACACACACACACACACACACACACAAACATACATACACAGCCCCAAAGTAAACTGTGAAAACTTTCCTCTCCTCTCGAATATCTTTCCTCATGACTGGCCACAATAGCGAGAAGGGAACAGTGTTTGACAGCCCTTAGAGAGCGTTGCCGCGCTCCTTCACAAACCAGCTCACATGGTAATCAACCCGGGGAGCAGGCCTTTGAAACACGAAACAAAAGAACGACAAAGTGCAGCTCTCGCCCTCTCTCTCTCTCGCTCTCTCTCTTTTTTCTCCCATGGATCCCGCCTTCTCCGTTCCTCCCACACTTCAACCAGAAAGATAAGATGGAGGAGGAGACAGTCAGATGTAAGTGGGAACTTGGATGATAGGTGAGATGGGACGAGTACAGATGGAATATGAGATGGAGACAAAAAGATACGCTGCGATGATACAAGGAAGAAGAAAAGAAGTCAAGAAGGGAGGATCCACCATGCAGCTCAACCAAACAAAGTGAGCAGACACTATTGCAGCTTCACAATGGGCCCGCTGTCTGCGGGGGACCCTGTCAGACCTGCTGTGGAACAGTGGGGAACCTTATCATCACCGCCATCACATCCTTGGTGTCTTTATCCTCTTAGATATAGCCAGATGTAAGGTTTATTTTTGTCTAAATGCCACCCAGACATGTTGGTAGAGGCCCTTAAATGTCATTGTGAAAAATCTGTCAAACTTTCTCTCTCTCTCTGCTCAACTTTACTTGGCAAGCTCTTATAAATGGAGATGAATTCATATCCCACCTCCAGAACTGGTTCCATGAATGTGTAAATATTCATCACACTGTGATGAATAGTAACAATGTGCATGATAGTAAATTCAAAAGAAAACGGGGGTGAAAGGAATGCGAGTGAAGACCGTGGCTACGTGGAGGGACGGGCATACAAAGTTACGGTCAATTTACTCTCTCATATCTAGTGTATCCATTTCCATGACATTTCCACAGAGCTGTAAAACATCGGCAAAGCTCCATTAGAATGCAACCGGCATCCCACGGCAAACCACCGCTCTTCTGTCTCCCAGTTTATCTGTCCCTCTCCTCTGATCCATTCTCTGGCTTTGCTGCAAGCCAGCACGGTTCTCGAGGAGAGGTGACCTTTTCCATTAACCGCCACTACAGAAAGCTCATTCAGAGCAGCGGGGAGCGCTCAGACACACACTCTTTGATGATTGATTGAAATCCTGCAAGGTCTGGATCACTTACGGTAAGGCAACACCAGAGCCGATACAGCCCAGCGCTGCATAGAAACCCTGTGTAAGGAAATCCTCCTGCAGAGGTGGGGAGTAAAGAGCAGAGCCGGGCGAGAGCGCGGGGAAACTGACAAATCTTATCATGACAAGGATCCTGACCGCCTACGGTCGATACTCCTACCTGACATCTGCCTCTCCTGCTCTGCGTCTTTATTTCTAATTCTCTATCTCTCACTCTCTGCCTGTTTCCCGTTAAATCTCACCAACTCACTCGCTCTTTCTTCAACTCTGTTTCTGATTCACGCTCCTCTCCTCCGTCTCTCCCAGCAGCGTCTCAGTAAACTGTCCAAACTGCGTGGGCTTTTATGAGAGTCTCTACTGAGGAAATTGGTCTTAATTAGGCCGTGATGGCATTGGTTAACAGTGTGATTGCTGCATTAGTAGACACCCCTGCTGCATAAGCCGGGCTCCACCTGAATTTCCGCAGAGTGAACTGTATCCGCCGTGTACACATCCGACTGTGAACCGCTGCTCCGTGTACAAACAGAACTAAATTGATGGTACATTGTGCACCGCCAAGGGTTCGGGTTCGGGGTACATTATTAGTCCCGGCCACATCTGCCCCCCGATGCATCCTGCTGCATGACCCACCTGTTGAGTGAGAAGGGTGTCCTTCTTCTGCCCCGTCCCTTCCCTCCCTCCCTCCCTCCCCTCCCCCCCCAACCCCGCCACGCTCCCCCCCCTCCCCCTCCCCCTCCCCCTCACCCCCATTCCTGGCGAGCGTGCCAGCAGCCAGACAGTGCCATCATTCAGCCGCTTCCTCCTCTGCTCGGCTAAACACTGGGGCTAAAGTGCAGACGGCAGCGAGATTGGGGAGGCGCGCAACTCGCAGACACATGCCCTCACACACTCAGAGACAAAACGCCCACACGCTCCCACACACACACACACAAACGCGTACACATTTACCTCTCTTTTACACTAAATCTCTCTGTTTCACTCACTCAGTCTCACACACACACGGACAAATCTCCTGCGGCAAAGCCATGGCAGTGGACCAGCACTCTCATTTGCATGGGGCAGAGCTGGTACCTTGATGGTGGCTTGTTAGGCAGGCCAACACAAATTTCATTAACCCCGGGGTTAACACACTCCGGGGTTCTGTTTTCCCTACCTTTCCTCTCCCCTTCCATCCGAGCCTCCCTTCATCCCTCTATCCCTAGTATCCCAATCTGTTATTCTTGCACGCAGTGCTGAGGAGTCTAAGCGAACGCACTGTGGCTGTGTGAATGTAATACGTCCTGGGGGGTGAGGTATTTTAGAGCCGTTATAAATTCTGTCCAATAGCGCTGTGCATTCGCTGGACCACCGGCAAGAAAGCAGAAAATGCTAAATTACCAAAGGGAGGATGAGAGCGCTTCTCATCTTAAGTGAGTGAGAGAGACAGACAGAGAGAGAGAGAGAAGTGAGTATGAGAAAGACTACACATGTTCCCAAATGCATTCATGTACATGAACATGAACAAATACGCCAACATGACATGCAATTGTATGTACGTCCAAATGTGAGTGGGTGTGCATCTGTGTACGCACAAAAGGAGAGATAGAGGAAGAACTGTTTTTAACTCAATTCTGCTGTTTGTCTCTACCACCACCCCCCGGCATCTAGGACACATTGAGGATGCTGTGTGAGTTCTTACGGGGACATCCTTCATCCTAGCAGTGGAATTACCAGGGAGAGAGATTTACTGGGTTGGTCAGATAAGCTGTGGGCAAATTCATGGCTGAGCCTCCGACAGTCCCCACCCCAGCTCCCCAGACACAGACCTGCGATGGACCGACCGCCACATGTATACGCTTTTATGGCATCGCTCCTTAAATGAAATAAGACGCGGAACACTGCTTCAAATGAAATGACTGTTTCATATCAGAGGCAGTTTCTCTATATTGGTATTGTATTATCAAAACATTTATAAAAGCACAGCAAAGACAAATGCTCCGATTATAAGATTACAGTATGACGTTTTATGATCACAGCAGTGAAAACGTCGAGGTTTCTGCAGCAATAACTTCCATCTGGAAATGGAATTATACTAGAAATATGACTTATCAGAAACATACCAGCCACACTAGACCGGCCGAACAGTAAAACACTAAACAATACAAATCACAGCATTAGCGCAGGTACACTTTCATAATTCACGCCTTTCAGATTTTCCCCTGTGATGAAAAGCTTCTTTCCATTTTCATCTAATTCACACAGCTCTCCCAGGGTGATATATAAGGCACAGCATTCCTAAATGGAGGCAATCTTTAAAAGCTGCACCACCCAGCTGGGTTCACGCGTGTCCCTGGTTTAACATGCCCAAACCACTTAGCCGCTGGAGATTGCACCCACGCTGGGCTCGCTGCTCCTGTAAGAGTGGCTGAATTCAACCCTGTCAGAAACACACCGAAGATATACAACATGACTGTCTTGGAAAATGCTTCTTACTGGGTATGTAGGTTCTTTCTTCCGTCTTTGTTGTCTTTTTTCCCCCATTAACATCTGTTCTGTTTCATCAAAGGTGCTGCAAAGCACAGAGTGGCTGAATTATTCACAAATCTGAAAAAGGTAATTGATGATACTCACCGTTGCATGAATAAATAACGATGTGAAAAGGTGTGGTGTGTGTGTGTGTGTGCGCGTGTGTGCGTGTGTGTGTGTGCGCTCTTACACACACCTAGGTGGTGTCCGTTACCGTTTTGCCAGCAGAGTGGTTCTGGCCGAGGTAAAGCTGACCGACCGTGAGAACCACGAGAGCTAAAATTAGGGAGAAGTGACATCGGAGGGCATGGTTACCATGACAGCAAGCCAGCCTGAGGGTGTTGCTGCCGAGATAGAACAACAAACCAAATCCAACTTGATACTGAACTGTAACTATATCCGAGTGGTTGTGTGTGTGTGTGTGTGTGTGTGCGCGTGTGCGTGTGTGTGTGTGTATGTGTGTTTCATTAAGGCCTTCTTACCCTTCTCTCAAGAGGTATTACCATAAGACAATGACCCCGCATCCACAAACATATATTGTACATCTCCCTTGTTATTTTTAGTCTCTCAGAGGATATTCAATGCACAGAACTGTGAACGCATCGGGCTTCATAAAGTGAGCTCCGGAACATCCCACCAACCCGACACTACGCGTTCCGCTCCCATATGTTGTCTCCCTGGGCAACCAAGCAGCCAATCTGTCGAGGCTCCTGAGACTTCCTCTCTCCGACTTCCTCCTCACCACTTTGGAGTGATCTCAAGCTAAATACTGGCTTATTTATCCTGCATGATATTATGTGTATGTGTGCGTACACGTACAGTATATATGTGTGTGTGTGTGTGTGTGTGTGTGCGCGCGTGTGTGTGTGCCTCCACATGTGTAAGCATGGTTAATCAATAGAGGCCTGTATGCAGCAGCCAGCCTCCTCCTCCTCAGTAGACCTGTTGATGCAGAGAAACAGGGGGGCTGTTGTACAACTGGGTGGCCGCATAAATGTGGCTCTCATCTAATATGCACCGCAGTGCTGCCTGCCAACACACTTCCTCATTGAAATTCTGATTAAATAAGGCCACTCCGGCCAGTGCGCAATCTGCAAACTATTTAATTACACCTTTTTGGCTTTTTCCCCATCATCAAAGCTACATGAGCCGCCTTGGTTTTCCAGAAAATAAAAATACATGCCATAAAGAAATAGTCCACGCGCGGGGCCCCGTTTGAATTGTTCATTGTGCCGTGATTACACTTCCTAGACTGGCCCATTCATGGACAAGTGCCACGCAGGCTGTGTAAATGATACAAAAGTGTATGCTTACATAGGCATGTGCACACAAAGCAAACAGAGATTGTTCTGTGATGTATGTTTGTATGTATGTGCCCAAAGATGATGTCAGTGAGGAAAAGCAGCCTCTCCACACGTACAATTTCCTCTTCACAGAGGAAAGCATAGAGATGTTTTATAGTCTGGGAAGTAAGTGCACATTTTAGAGACTGAAGAAACTCTGCAGTCTGCGCCCAGAGAGAGTCAAGTGTTTCAGTCCCTCGCCTCTGGAGCTACATGTGCGCCCTCACTGGCCTTCGACTGGATCCTGACAGCTTTCTCCCCGATCTGTTACCCTCTCTACTCTCCGTCTAAATAAAGAATAAAAATGCTAAAAGGTGAGTGAACTGCCCAGTCTCATCAGTCTATAGTACGGCTCCATGGCGTACGTGGATTGAATAATTCAGTTGAAAACGATGGCCCATTTCAATACAGCCGTGGCTGCGTTACTGCTCTGAATGGTTAATGACCTGAAGACGCTTTTTATTTGATTGATTTCTTCAACCACCAATCGTAGTGTGACGTTGTACTCTGGGTATCCGTCTATGTTATGAATCTATGTTAGGTGCCTGAGGTTTGTACTGTTTGTTGGTTTGTTTATACAAAAAGAAGCATCTGCAATGTCATTCCTGACAATGCTTCACAATAAAACACATTTGAAACAATCGTAGTGTGATATTATTATATATATAGTATTATATTACCAAGCACAGCTGTGAATAACTTTTTACCCATCCTTGTAAGTAATGATGAGTTAATTAACCCTCTCTAACCGACTTTACTGTAAGCGTTTAAACTGATGCTAATCCTCCTTAAGTTACAGTAGTCATTATCACATCGACTGATGAGTTAGGAATGTCACGGCTCTTCTAGACCTAGCAAAGCCCTTTCAACACCAGCATATAAATGTCACCGACCAGGCAAGCAGACTAAGGAAACGTTCCCATCTGCAGCAACGTTGTGTGTGAAAATACTTACAAAGGGGGAGGGAGGATTACAACGCACACACATTGGTACAAAGCAACTCCCACGTGAAGCCAGTGTTGTAGTGTTGGGCACTGTGAAGCTCCACTCCACTGAAGTACCTGCAGCATGAGCGCTTTGCTCAAGGCCACTCTGACACTGGCTGTTCAGAGTGTTTCTCATTCACTGCCACACCCAGATTTTCGTCAGCCAGTCCACAGGGTTGAACGAGAGACTTTCTGGTGAGAAGGCCTCCTCTCTAAGTTTCAGGCCACTGCTGCCGCCTCGCTGTGTCGACCCAGTCAGCTGACAGGCGAGCGGACTGAGGTGAGCAGACTGCCACACAGACTGACAGACACACAGACTGTGCATCAAGTCATCTGCTGTAAACCGTCTTCCCCACGCATATCAAGCGATTATTCACAATTAGACAGAGGCATTCTCAACAGGGCCCTTCGTGCCAAGATGTTTATATTGCTCATACGTCTGCTGGTCATATGCCAATAGGACATTATCTCGTGGATGAACCACTCGCAGCAAGCTGTCTTACACTGGAGCTTGTTCGGGGAAGAAGGGAAGATGTGGCCGGGATAAATCTAATTTAGCCCAAAATAGAGACAAGCGGAATGAAAATTCGACAAATTGTCATTTCATATTAGAATGAGAGAAGACCCGGGCCAAAAATGAAATTACATTATTTCTACCTGCCCAATCTCAGCACCAGGAATCAATAAAGATTCTTGCGTGGAGAGAATACTGCCAGCCTGATATGAATATTTACACACTTCATAGAGCCCCATTTTCAGTAATGGCTACATCTCACTTAGAAACCCTTGGTGCGAGAGGGGACATGTTATTCATAAGAGGTTAAGTGAGTTGACCTGCTCAAACGGCTGCTAAATGGAAGACAGTCAATTAGACACACAGCAAAGCACAGCACAGCACAGCACAGTACAACGGCTTGAAAGCAGCGGAGTCAGACAGACAGACTATTAGTGGAATTCTTAAAATGAGGAAGGGAGTCACAGCGAAAGAGAGACTTCTGTGATTTCAGAGAATGAAAGGGATTCTTCTGCTCTTGGCCAAGTGAACACAAAATCAGCCGCTGCATTGCTGACAGCACAATCACTAAGCCTGAAAGACAACACACTGCGAGCCGCTGATATCCAGTCACTCTACTTGTCCAGGAGCATTGTGTTCGAGAATGGAAAGCAACATTTCTCCATAACGCACGGTCAGACGGGAACAGGGGAGTCGATACAGGAGGAGCACCGAAAGCAAATCAAACAGTGGAGAGAAGAAGAAGACGAAAGGAGATGGAGAAGTGAAGCGCTGCCTGTCCTTCTCCAAGTCCAACTGTGTGTGTGTGTGTGTGTGTGTGTGTGTGTGAACCTCACGTTATCTCAACATACAGACATCGCCTTCCCTGAACATGTGGCAAGAGTGACAATACGAGACAAGATTGACTCACGCCATCATTTAGTCTAAACTGTGAACTGGTTTTCTCAAGAATCCCAACATACACTAATAACTGAGCTGTAGTTACCAACGGCAACAAGCCAGTCTGGTTCAGGACTCTCATCATCAGCAAACTAAATCTAGTCTGGAGCTGGGAAAACCCCACGGCTGAGATCAGAGAGAACGAAATGATCCCTGCGTGTGTGTGTGTGTGTGTGTATGTGTGTATGTGTGTGTGTGTGTGCACGCGCGGTGTACTACACACTTCAAGGACATCCTAATCGTTAGGTATCACTTTACAAAGACAGCTGCAGAAGACACAGTATACCATCAGCCCATGTTAAAGCTGTAGTAGGTGATGGCACCATAATATCAGTCAATAGCGTTATCAATGTTTTCTATTCAAAGCTGTCGTTCCTGTAACTCCCTGCGTCAGCCTCTGTCGTTCCCGGGCCGGTCCTGCTGCACGCCGGGGACGAACGCAATCAAGCCTTCCCAATATGAAGCTTACCACAGCAGCAGCAGCAGCAGCAGGTGGTGATGTGTCCCCACCCCACACACACACACACACAGTCACACGCACACTTTCCACGTACGACTGGCATCTCATGACCTCTGAAGCCACCTTCATGAATAACCCTTTGATTATTAATGTGCAGTAGGCTTCCTGGCTGTCGACCCGGCTGGAGAACGCGGCGCCTTACTGAGCCTAGAGAAGGAAACTATTGTTAATTTATGAGACGCGCTGCCTCTCTGTGCTACTTCATCTCATGGTGGATCTGGACCTATACCCATCACACTAACCAGCCAGGGTATGCGGGGGTAAAAAAATATATTTATGTGAAAGTCAGTGGGGACAGTTGTTATGGGGGATGCACCTTTCATAAATCCACCTCATCAATGTGTAGTACTGTAATATTCCTATAGGGACTTAGTGTATCTGTAGTGTGTATTCAGTGGTGGGTTTACAGTGACCTTATCACGCTTTATGGCATTTTTTATCTCCTATGGTAACACTATAATATTCCTACAGGGACTTACAGTGTATCTGTGATAGTCAGTGGTGCGTTTATAGCAGCCTTATTATGCTTGATGGCATTTTTTATCTCCTATGTTATCACAATAATATTCCTAGAATATTCCTATAGGGAGTTGTTGTGCATCCATGGTATTCAGTGGTGAGTTTATAGTGACCTTATCCCACTTTACGGTATTTTTATCTCCTGTGGTATCACTAGAATATCCCATAGAGACTATTGCTGTGATATTTGTATACTAGCTTTTTGACAACCATCAGTGAGTTCATTTGAAAGCAGCATTCCCACAGGACGGCCTACCTTTGCCGTAGTTGAAGTGGAGCTTGATGGTCTTGCCCTGGTTGATGTGCAGGTAGGTGAACCACACGGCGGAGGTGAGCAGCACCAGCAGCAGCAGGAGCTTGAACTGCTTCCGGATCTTCTTCACGGGGAAGCGCAGCATCCTGGCTCCAACATCCTCCGGTAGCCACACCGTAGAAAGTAAAACCGGGGCCGGAAAGTAGTAGTCGGGGAGTAGTTGTAGGGGGGGGTTCGGCTGTAGAAACGGACTGCCGCTCCAATCAGACTGATGGCATCCCGGGCAGACCGACGACCCTACAGCTCGCTTGGAAACGCGGAGTGTTACTACTGCGTTAAAGCGCGCCCCGTTCCTTTGGATCCATGGTCTGACAGCAGTGCCAAACTAGCCGTATCCTCAGATGTGGGTCCAACTACCTCTGTGGCAGTCATTGCAGCCCCGGCTCTCTGTTTCCCTGGGAATAGTGCGGCTTGTAAACAGGCTTTCCTCCTTGTGCCTCCAGCCGGCGGGGCAGGGAAAGGGCTGCAGATCAAATGCCGTTAAGTTCAGTTAAGAGTGTGACCGAGGGAACAAAATAGCAGTCCGGCGATAATCTACACAAATCCCCTCTAGCTCAAGCCTTTGCTGACACCGCGACGCTGATTATTTTATCGGCTACTCAAGGATCATCCCCTGCCAGGGTTTAGCGCAAAGTATCAAAGATCTAGGAGAGAAATTTAGTTCCCACGTAGAGACCCGATCGCAGCGAGCATCTCCACAGAGCCACAGCCTGTGCCACAACACTGGAGGATCCGTTCGCGCGTCATGGCAACGTCGGTCCTAGTGGAAAATAGACAGACAGATGTATCCTGCAGAAATGACAGATTTCTTGGTCTTAATTTTCTTAATCTTTCCAAATGAGAACAGCTGAATTTTCAGAAGGGCCTGCCATTAAAAAATACCACAGGCTAGTGCCGGTGAAACCTTTGAGAGACACTGCAGAAGAAGTGGCAATAAAGGCAACCTGATCGGGGGAGGTTCAATTGGCAATCAACCAAATGTCACAGCCCCTGCGCTCCATCAATTGTTAAACACAGCTGAAACCGGGATACTGGCGTCCAATCGACGGTAACGGATTTAGTTGGAGCGCGTTTTTATTTAAGTCCCGGGAGAGGAGGGGCGATCAGCTGTCATCCTCATACTCGGGCTGGTTTAAAGCCCCCAGAGGAGTACATTTTAAACCGATGTGAATCACTAACTGCGAATGCTCCATGGTGGGTACGGGCGTAAAAAAAAGGGAGGTTTTGATAAAACCTGTTCAAATGTTTCTGTCCGATGTGAGGTCCAGGGAAGGCTGTCCTGGCTCTCGGGTGTCCATGTGCTCCTATGCTGCTCCGTTATCTCACAGCAGGTGCATTTTACCCAATTCTTCCAAAGTACCTGCGTTGTCCGAGTCCACCGAGCGTGCGTAAAAACCGTAAGCAAAACCCCGCTGAAGAATCGCATCCACGTTAAACTAATAAATAGTGTTATACGGTGCTAGCGGCGATGCACTGCCCGTGTTGTTATTCTATCATGAGCTTTTTTTCCCATTAAAACGCCGCAATAGCATCGCCCGACCCGCTTGTCACAGTGCGCACCGTGTAAAAACAGATGGAAATCTCCAAGAAAGGTGCCACGGGAAAACCAGCAGCAGCCTGTGATATAACATGGTTTTGTTTTGCTACAATGAAACACATAAAGGTGTCTCCTTGCACGGCAAAGCTCTGTACGCCCATCAATTGAGCATCTTAACGGTGCTGAGCAACCGAACTTGAGAGGAGGGTAGGTGACAGGTCTGGCATCCAATCACAATCCTCCGTTCAGAGGAGGCGGGATGACGACATTGGGCTTGACCGTTGCTTGGTCCTAATTATACTGACCATAAAATATTGTAGTACTAGTATGATCCAGCATCAAATAGTTTAACATACGGACTAAAACTTGTTAATCTTTCATAGTTTGTCTTTTTTTTTCTGAATACAAAGCCTGTAGCCCCATGTTTATTAAATAACCAATGATTTGTCTTTTTTAGAGAATTAAAAAATACAACCCGAAGAATGAAATTAATGTGGCGATTAGCTGTTATTAAACATAGCCAGCGTACAATGTAATGAAACATCGTACATCGGAATAGTCGTTTTCTTACTTTATTAGTCTAGCACATTTCATACAAACAGCAAATTCAATGTGCAAAACACAACAAATACATAATTTGTCAAGTAAAATGACATATTAAAAAAGAAAGACAGAAAGAAAGATAAAAATCGGGAGCCTAAGGATAGAAATCACAACGATCAACTCATAAAATGACATATAAGAAAGAAAGAAAGAAAGGAAGGAAGAAAGAATAGGTAAGTAACGATAATAAAAATAGAAATAAATAGTAATAAAAATAATAACACCATGAGAAGTGAATTGGAGGATGGGGGTGGGATATAGTTTTTGTATAATTCAACTTCAATCTGATATTTAGAACGTGTGATATAAAGTAAGGACTTATTTTTGGATTGGTGACTGAAATAACATTACTGAAATTGAGATTGCAATTCATCACATTACTCTTTTAATGAGAAAAGTAATAACATTACTGTAATGCGTTACTGAGTTACTCGTTCCCACCCATCACTGTCCATTACACAGCCTGCTGTCTATCAGAGGCATTACCGACACCTTCAGACGCACTGGGGATGCGCGCTCGGCTGCCGCCTTCTGGTAAAACAGAAAAGAGCAACAGTCACAGCCAGTAGAATCCGTTACTAACCACACACTGTACAATCAAGGGTGTTAATGTCCAAACCTTGTGTGTACAATATGCATCTCCATGTGGAGGAATAAAGAGCGTAATTGCATTTATGTTCTGTTTATGCCCCCATTATAAATGATTAGCTGTGGCTATGGAGGCCACTACTGTCTCCCAGTTGTACTGTTTCTTTCAGAGTACACAGATTCCTATTCATATTTCCAGTGGTACCACACAGACAATTACAGGTAGCTTAGATAATTACTCATGTTATAACCCAATGACTATTGTAGCCAAGTAATAGCAATAGCAAGAATTGACCTCTTAATTAGAATTGATTGAAAATCAAATGCAGGAGAACAGAAAACATTAAAAGGAATGTGTAAGTGAAGTAAAAAACATCAGAGGCTTTTTAACATTAACCTGAGAAAAACACATAATCTTTTTTCATGTGCTGATATCATTCACTTTAGACTGGCACAATGTATAGAGCATTATGGTTCATCCGCAGCTTAAGTACATGTCCAATCAACTATAAGCATCTACTGCAGGCTGCTGATGGCATTATAAATCTAGATAAAGGATCAAAGGACATGAAACCTGGCCTATAAGAATATGACCTCGATTTAGTTCGTCCCAGCTGTGTTTTCCGAATCAGTCAGGCCACAAGCCGTAATCCCCTGTCTCCGTGGATTAATAATGTAATCTTCGGGGCAAACACTGAACGTAAATGAAATGCTTAGGTATTCATCTGGGCACTATTGAAATGAATCACCAGTGAATGACCTGAGACAAACGCCGTTCACGCTGAAACAAAAACTTTCACCTTGCATGTGCTGTTGCAGGAACAACTGCTGGTATTTCATCATGCGTACTGGTTTGGAAAGTCATCCAAAGTGGGTAATCATTTTGGTTCCTGTAGTGCAGTTTTTTTTTTTTTTGTACTTGGCTGCAGGACGATTTCCCGGGCCTTTTGGGGTCCTGATTCATTTCCTCCTTACGTTTGATCATCTGCCTTTTATTTCAAGACAAACAAGCCTCTCCTCTACCCGGCGTACCCAATATTCTGTCTGCTCCTCTCTGCTTCTGTTTCATCCGAGGGTGGGCAAGCATCCAGCGCACAGCGGGGGACCAGCGGGCTTTTAACTCACATTAAAGGTAGAAAGGAGGTTCGCACACTGTGTACGGCTCCATTTTATTGGTGAGCAGTACAAGCAGAGGGTGGAAATTGACTCAGAGTAAACTTTTATATGATATGAGGCACTTACACATAAAGGCATGCCTTTCTCTGGCTTTTTATAACTTTCTTGTCAAACACATCTCGTATTTCCCTTTTTTACAATCTCTACCCTTCTATACTGATGTTGTTTTTCCCTCTCAGCCTCCTCTCTCTCGCCTGTGGAGACATTTGGCATCTGGGTTACAACCTCCAGGGATCTCCGTGGATGGATGAATCCAGGAGGAGGCGGGTGTGCAGCGGAGTGATATGGAAAGAGAGGGTGCTCGCTGTGTGGGGGGGCCGATACAGGTAGAGGAGCCGCTGTCTCTGGAGGTATTATGGAGGCCAGGCCCACAGGGAGGAGTGTGTGCCCAGCTGGCTGTGACAGGTGCCACAGCGCGGCTCTGAGGTTGCCATATCGCTGAGCACGGCCGAGGGGGAAAGGCGCCGCTAGGGAGTCGGTATGCAGAGAGCATCCGTTCAGCTCAGAGTGTGACGGTGTTTGCATTTTGAGCGGAGGAGATGTCACGCAGACAAGCATGAGAGGAGAAACCGTCCCTCCTGTCGAGGCTGCCGCAGCTAGTGGTCTTGATCAGGGATTCGCATGATTCAAGACCTCTGGGGAAGATCAAGTCGGTCTCCAGCGTTTTTTCAGATTTCTCTCCTTTTTCTTTTTCTAATCTAACATCTGTCCTCCTGCCTGTCTGTCGCTGTCTATCTCTGCCTGTCTGTCTCTATCTCTCTCTCTGTCTCTCTCTCTTTCCTCCAACCTGCCTTTTTCCTGGGCAGCACAGCAGCTCACAGGCTTTGATGAGAGGTCTGAGCTGAAATGTCACAGGGATTAAGGGGTTTTGCCTCCTGCATCCTGCTGGATCAGTTCTGGCTGCCCTCTGCGCCGGTGCTTCCTCCTCGCCAAACAGGTGCCGAGTGGCATTTCTTTCTGCTCCTCTGTGTCCTATTGAATTACCTTCTGGGGAAATAACACTGCTCCGTGTTTACAGATGACTAAGGAGGGAAACGGGGGATGAGGGGAGACGGAGGGAGGAGACGAGATGAGGGGAGAGGAGTGGAGAGGAGGAGAGGTGATTGGACAGGAGCAGGGATGAGGGGAGAGGAGATGATCCCGGAGGGAAGAGGAGGAAATGGGGAAATGTGGTTCCTCCATTTGAGTTTAATAGGGATATTGCTCTTTATTAGCATAGCACAGGACTGTATATAAACCCCGACCATTAACAAATACACAAACTGACAGATAGGTAAATATACGCTTATGTTGAACCAGTTGAAAAAAAAATGTAATTTTCATAATTTAGATGTTTTTGGTTGTAGAGAAAAATCATTGCAATAATTCCTACTTCCAGCTTCTTAAAACCTCCTCACACACACACACACACACGCATACACGCACACGCACACACACTAACAAATACAAACGCATACACTCATCTGCAGCTGTTTCCTCCAAATCCGGTCAGACAGATTTGAAAATTAGACGTCTCCAGAGATGTGCAGCGCAGCAGAAGGAGCGTTTAACATCAGATAGATACAGTTGCTGCCATATTAACAGCATTTTGCAGTATTTCATTTGGAGTGTATCACAATGTCAAAGCCTTGAACACACCAAACCGCATTCCCCAGTCCGGCTTGACCTTTTCCCCCGAGGGCCGCAGCTACTGGAACGCTGCCTGCCGTTCCACAAAGATCTCTTCGCCGCTGCTGCTGTGCTGTAGAGGATTCCTGAATTACACTCACCCTCTAAACTGCATTCCCATCTGAACAGGTGATGCATCTAAACACAGCAACAGTAAAAATAGCTCCGCTGCCAGTGTTACATTAGCTGTGACCATGAAATCATTGGCTTCTTTAGTTTCAAAGCATTTCTTCTGAGGACACTGTAACACGGAAGCGTGGAATATCAAAAGACACCATGAGTCTGTGATTTTTGTTGACAATTCTCTGGCTCCTCTCTCAAAGCGCGGATTGTATTCATCACGAAGCCATTGCAAAAGCTCCAACAACTGAGACCAAAGTGACTATTGTAGCGATACCGTCTGTCTTTCATCAAGACTGAATATCCATGCCTGGCCTCTTTTTCAGATTCAATGGTGACAGAAGAAGAGCAGTGGCAGAAAATAAAATCCATCCAATTCATTCATTATGTTTTGGGCTGCGAGGATGAATGCGCTCAGAGAGAAATCTAGGTCATTTCTCCATCGTTAGTATGCCAGCCAGGTGTAGCGCAAAGAGGATTAGAGGGAAGTAATGCCAATGGGGCTCTCTATGTCTCTCTCTCTTTCTTTCTCTCCATCTCTCTCTCTCTATCTCCATCTCTCTCTGTCTCTCTCTCTCTCTCTCTCTCTCAAACCAAACAATCACACTTAAGTGCTCCTTGCCGTCACCTCCAAGAGGATATCCATTGAAATGACAAGTAGCCCAGTCTAGACTTGTGACAAAACGGTCATTTATTACTCGTCTCCAAGGATGAGCTTGTCTCAAGTCCATTAAATACTGAATATTTCCTGAATTTCAATCTTGTGCCTCTATGAGAAGGGCCAGCTGGTCAGTTAACAGGCACATGAATGGCTGAACCCTTTGCCCCCTGTCTACTCCACCCAATAACACTGTTTAAAGAGGAGTTTCTGTTCCTCACTTCAGTTGAAGGTGGTAGCGCTGTTCCAATGCTATCTATTTCTGGGTTCCAAACTGTGACTCAAAACAAACAAAATCTCCTTTGCATTTTTTTCTGAACCATGATACGTTTTGAAGAGACTTTGATGTTGTTGCTCACAGAACAAAGCCTAAACTAAAGAGAGAGTCTTGTTTGAAATATTGACAAAATGAACTCATCAGGGTGTCTGTGTACCCACAAGCCGAGGAGGGAGTATTGAACCAGAATGAGAGGTGGGTTTGGGTTCGGCAAAAATATTATGACTGACTGCTAGCAAATATAGAAGCTGCCTGTGTAATACAAAGATAGAAAACATAGCACAGCCACATGGCCACTCTTTGTTGTCTGCTGTACTGTGGGTATACTTTGAATTAAGGGTGATGTGTGGTGAGCGTTCTGGCGCAAACTGGCTGCCGTGCATCACCCAGGTGGGTGCTACACACCGGTGGTGGTTAAACAGCAATCCCTCAACAGCAAACAGCAAACTCTATTAAAAGAGTGGAGAAGGCAGATATTCCACAGTATGCAACTTTTCGGAAGTAATGTTAGTAATGTAAGTCTCATCTTCCTCCCCCAACACTTGTCAATCATCTTGATTAGCTGTCTACTTTGAAAAGGCGTCGACCCTGAGGCTGATGTAACCGGCATCCGTAAAGCTGCCACAGGTGCTGCAGGAGCAGACAACGAATATAGGCAATCTGCAATTTTTAAAAAAGCGATGTTGATGTTGACCGTGGTTTTGAATCGGTCTTGTCTGCTGAATGTTTAGCTTTGCTGTGCTTTCTTTTCTTGCTGCTTTTCACCATTGTTCTTGCTGTTATGACTTCCCTGCGCTGTGGCTGCTAGCCTCACCTTGATAGCCACAACCCAGCAAACCGCTGGCCACGCCCACACCCTAAAATGTGTACATTCTAAAATGTTCCAAACAACACTTAAAAAACATTTTCAGGCAAACAGCGGGGTTAAGGCAAGTACACACAGGGTCACAGACCGACACAGACTGTTAATGCATGATTTATTTATAGTTTTTTTAATGTCACAAAAGTAGCATATTGCAGCTTTAATGTTACATTGAGACGTCTGAAACTGAGACATATAGGGAGATGTACCTCACAGGCAGAGGCTGCTAGAACCGCTCCATCACCACATGCTCCTTGGAGAGTTGTGATGTTTTAGCATGCTGGCCTGGGATGGCCCACAGTGGCCAAATCTAACTGGCCTGCGGGAGATATTAGGATGATCTATTGGTCCAACCTAGGCCGGGACAGTCTGGTCCGGCGAGCTCAGAACAGATCAGAGCCTTATTTGTCCAGAGATGGGGCGCAACAGGTGTTAGTTAGCAAGATACTAAGCTGAGTGCCACAGCCTTGGCTCATCCACCAAAAAGGAATCAAGAAAGGAGTGGAGACCAAGCGGGCAGGGAACTGCTGTGTGGGGAGCAGAGTGTGGATTAAGAACATCATCAGAGGAGACACTGAAGCTGGAAGCAGTTGAACCAGGACCCCGTGGCTCAGGCTAAATCTCTGAGAAAGTAAAGGTTTCACTGTAACAAGTAAGTTTGTGAGGCTGGCTGTGTGTCTTGCTTAGGATGAAATAATGGAGCCAAAGAGAGGGAAAAATTCCTTTGCAATTTGCTGCACTGGATGCTGTAAGAGAGAGATCAAGGACACTGAACAAAGGCAGAGGGAGAGGAAGAAAAAGATGCTCTTGTGTTCCAGCTGCAGTAAGATGGCAACCTGTTTAGCACTTAGCTTCGAGTCATTTGCTACTCCCTTTGACTGTAGAGTTAGCATCAAAGAGTTCTCTGTGGCTCCTTATAAACAACTGGGTTCCTTTGGTAGGTATCAAAGCTTACAGGCTTAATTAGTTTATTAACCTCACCATGTAGCATACTTGCTGCAAGAGGCAAAATGCATGGTTATATTTTTTCACATTCCTATTTTCCATTCAAAGACTAATCTTGTACTTAATTGTTCCCTTGGCTTGTGAAGTGACACGTAGATGCTAAAAACAGACTGGCATTGGAAAAACAAGCACATCCATTCATTCCACTCCATTTCAATACAAATATAGGCATGCCCAAGCCAGTATCTGTTTTTCCTCCACACACAATGACACATATAAACACGCCCACACACAAACAGAGCCCTCTTCCATCTTTTTCTCAGTACTTAGGTGTGCCTGAGCGTTTGAAGGTAAGTACAGTGAATGACACTCAGCCGCATTCTTAATTTTTGGATGGAGCTTAACTCCCAGCCATGCTCAGCAGCCTAAGCTTCTTCCATCAGCCGAGGGTCAAAAGCATACTGACGCTGTTGGGTAAAAACCTTGTAACCCCAATTTTGGTGATGTTCATGTTTTAACTTCAATTAAAGGATTACATGCTCCTCTGTGGGTTGAGGAAATTATACAAATCTTGGGCGAACAAAACAATTTCAAAACCAATTAGATAAAAAATGCATCATTGTCATGCAAAAAAACAAGGCTTTTCTTAGGTCCGGGAAAGTTAACATTTTTGGAGATATAAGGCTTTCATCCATCATTATGTAAACATGCACATATACACATGTGCAGACACTCGTGCAGAAAGAAATGGGGAATGGGTGCGAGGGAGGAATCCAAAATTTCAAGTAGGAAGTGGGAAAGAGCACAGTTCATCAATGGCACAAACACAGTGCTTTATCTCACATAGCAGGTGTGTGGATTACCTTTTTAATTGGATCTTTGTTTGAGCCTGGCAAAGGCAAAGGACTATTGTAGTCACTGTTGAAAGCAGGATGAGAGAGCAAGGAAAGGGCAGGGTGAGAGCAGAGGATGGGAGGTGTGTTTCAATCATCTTTGGTGCGTGCTTCTGGAAACACAAACCCAATTACCGCCGAGACAGAGGGGCGAAGTGTGTGCAACGCAAGCACGCACACATGCTCAGATGCACACACACACAAGTACACGAACACAAGCGTCTGTCTGCCCTGAACATCCTCTTTTGCTATCTGAGTACACTATAGGGTATTAGTGACATCAGTGTGTGAATTTAGAGTACATAGTTAGGATTGTCCTCTCTCCTCTGGGGCCCATTTATCTATTGGAGGTAATATACGGGGAAGAAAAACAAGACCCAGTAGAATTCAGCCAAATGAATGTTGTCTGCTTCTATTCTTCTGCCGCCTGTAATGACAAAGTTTGTTAGTCGTCTCGAAGATATCCTTTCTCATCTCTCTCTCTCTCTCTCTCTCTCTCTCTCTCTCTCTCTCTCTCTCCATGCTATCTTTCAGTATTCAAACTCCAGCCGCCCCCAACCACGACTGCCAATCACAGATCAGCACCACCATCACCATGGCAGCAGAGCTCCTCCAGGCCACTGGGGGCAGGATGGAGCAGATGGAGCAGCAGATGGGTCAGATGAGGCAGATGTCCTCCTCCTCCTCCTCCTCCTCCACCTCCACCTTCTCCATGAGCTCCACCAAGCTGCGCAAGGTCTCCCAGGGCACGTCCAGGACCATGGAGGGTAGGGACCATCCCTCCCTCAAGATCATCTTTTGTGGCACAGTCGGCTTTTCTTCATGTGCTACTCTCTCTAATGAAACATATTTCATTCTGAAATATGTGATGAATGATGGGGGTTAACCTATATGTCTTTTGTCACAATGATCACCACCATGAGCAAAAGTAACAGACTTTGAACATAATTTATTCTGATAAAGGAATAGTTCACCCAAAGATTTGTCATTATCTACTCATCCTCATGCCAGCTGAAACACAGGTGGTTTGTTAGTGCATAAAACACACAGGTAGGTTGCCAGGGTAACTCTGTAGCAGCCTTCTCCAAAACAACTGAAGTCAGTAGGCTCCAGTTCTTTAGAGTTCCGAAAAGGGCTAAAAAATAACCAAAAAATTACACCGTACAGCTCGTGCAGCATAATCCAAGTCTTCTGAAGCCAAATGGTTTCACTGTGAGTTGAAAAGACCGATATTTACACTATTATTTAGCACAAATCTTCACTGTAGCCATTGTTTAAAAAAAAAAACGTTTATGCTTGCGTGCACCCAGACCTTGCACATTCATGTGAATCTTCCCCACTTCTGTGTTTACACTCCTATGCATAGGTCTTGTCATTTGAATGTTCTGCATTGAAATGTATTCATCTGCTCTTGCTTGTTGAGGTGAAGAAGAGACAGATCAACAGCTGGGTGGAGGTTACACTGTGGGGTCTGGGAAGACTTTGAGGGTAGCATGTGGGGCACCTGAACAAATGCCAACCAACGATTCAAGACATTAATCAAATTAATTACTTAAGTCAGTACTAGGGTGCAACAAAAACTACCAGGGAAACTCAGTGCCTGTGTTGATAACCATCACATTTGTATGCTAGGCTGCTGTAACCTAGTTTACCTATTTGTCTATGTTGTGATGCTGCATCTCCTGGTGCGTTTGCTCCCTCAGAACACTCTGTGGTGCAGCGGAAGACCTCAGCTGTGGTGGAGTCCTTCAGTCAGGTACAGAAATCCCCCCAGATCCCCGGGGGAGAGTCTGTCCCAGATTTTGAGGAGAAACTGCGCCCCATCACTGCCCAAGAGGGTGAGTTTAACTGCTCCTTTCATCTCACAACACCTTGAAATTTCAAGCAACACCTCCTGCATCCCCCCAGTATCTCCCTCCCCATTACCTTATAAACAACTGTGAGCCCCTGAGACTACGAGAACTGTGCGCCAGCTAATTTTAGATCCTTGCCCATGGCTTGCCTAGAAACTCCAGATGACACCAGATAAACTCCTCTGGGAAGTAAAAGTTTGCTGCAATGTGTAAACTTGAGATATCCATTTGTCTCTCTGGGCGAAGGTTTGACTTCTACTGTAAATCCACCCTGATCAAAGAACTGAGAAAGACCTCACAAAGCACAAAGATGCTGTGATGGAGTGTGTGTGACGCCCGTGACCTCCACAGAGGAAAATCTTGGCTGCTTTTGCTGAGTACTGCCGTCTGTTCTGCATAAACTGTAGGTGTTTGAGCCTTATTCACACTGGCTCTACCTGTGAATTATAGATTAAGAGACTTGCCTAACACAACCTGTCACAATATGCAGAACACTGCGGAGTAGCCTTAGCATTAGCATTCATGGATTGACCTTGCACCTGCTGGTCCCAAGGGGAGATGGGAAAAGGGGAGACAGAGGCAGTAAATGTGACGTACATTCATTGTCATTGTTAAGATACAATTTCCAAGTCATAATAAACTGTTTCCAAAAAAATCTGTGTTAATGCGGAAAAAAGAGAAGCCGCAGTGGTTATTCTACAGCTAATTATTCTCAGGCAAATAATGAAAGTTATCGTTATCTCAACCGCAGTGTAATGGGTTTCATGGTCTCACAGTATCGTCCTGTGCCTGATCTGTTATTCTTAGGTGACAAGGCAGTGTTCAAGGCCAAGGTGACAGGGAAACCTGCGCCCAGCGTCACCTGGGAAAGGGCCAGCGGGTGCCCCCTGTCTGAGGGGACCAAGACTTTCTATGACAACATCAACAAGCAGCATATACTCAAGGTTTGCCAGCACAACCTCACAGCTCATAGAGCACCTCATTTATAACAGGATCTCACTCATAAACATATTGTGTTTCTGACCAAATCCAACCCAAGGCTGGGATGTAGGAAAAACAAGAAAGATCTTGGCACTAAATTAGGTTTATATTGATTTAGGTCTATATTGATTCTCTCCAATTTTCAAAAGGTAGAACCATTTTGTTTATTTTTGAGTATGTTCTTTCACATAATTGTACAATGGAATCTAGAATAAAGTCAAGAAATATTTTATAGATTAAGCCCACTGTATAATTGTGTTATTTCAACTGCTTGTCCATCTTGGCAGGCACACAACCAGTGTTTGCAATAAAACTGCAGGCCAAAAATTATGGCAAGCATGGCAAATGGTCTGTATTTTTGTGCCTGCATGCAATATCATGATAATACTGCGAATAGATGCATGCACTGTATGTATCAATACAGCCCATTTTCTATAAGCTGCATTCTGCTTTTCTTGGCTACATCGATTGTTGTTACTTAACCATGCCTCATTCATTTATAAGACAAATCCATCATATTTATGCTCAGATGTCATTTGTATTTCATAAAATGCGTATGTTTCGTGAGCGCAAGTGCCTGCAAGTGTTCCTTTGATGAATACACTTGGATTTGAATCCGATTGCATGTGTCGGGGCATTTTCTTTTCCCTTTGACCAAGATAGATAGTCGAATTGCGTTGCGTGAAAAGGTGAGTGCGACCGTGACAGAAGGCTGCAGAATCCCAGTGTTTCTGTACAGGCTCCCATTAAGCCAGGGGCTCTGCCATCTTGGTGCTGTCAACTCAGACAGCACACCATGCATCATGTGGAAAAGTAGATAGAAAAAAAAAAAAACCTCTCTCTGATCCTTTTATCTATAACCACTCTGGAGTGGATTTAGCGCTGTCTCTGTACCAGCCGGGGAGCTTAAGTGAAGCTTAAATAGCTATTATAAAGCAATTAACTTGTGGGTGCTGACATATGCATCTCCCCTTGCCATCTGTTTCTCCGGTGAGGGATGACTGTTAAGTTGCAGTGCTAAATGTTTACAAGGGATTCCTAGCATGGCACTGCCTCCTTCTGATTGGACCAAGTACTGCAACAACATCTGAAGTGACCACAGCTATTGCATGAGGTTTCTTGCATACAAAGATTTGAATCAGCCTCATGACAACTGACACGTATCATTTGCTCTCTCTCCTATTGTTTGTGTAGCTCTCCTCTCAATACTATGTAACACAGCAGATAAGCCGTGAAAAGCATCTTTTATATACAGACATCTCTTGTTTTTCATCAGTGTTGCAACAGGCTTTTAGCACCCATTTTAATTCAATCTTTCTAACATGCAATTCATTTCCTCCACTTCAGATCAAAAGCCTGGCCCTGGAGGACGCTGACGTCTACAAGTGTATTGCTTCCAACGAGCATGGAGATGCCATCTACTCCATATCCCTCATCGTTACAGAAAGTAACTCTGACCATTTGATATAATACATTTGTTGTGTGAAACAGTGTAGTTGTCAAAGTAATCTCTGAGTAATCTAGAGGCTTTCAGTTTAGTTTACCCTCTGTTTTTTTTCCTGGTGCCTCTGGTGAAGATGATCTCTGTCTTTGTTTCTAGATCCAGCGATGGACTTCAAAAAGATGCTGAAGAAACGGTAGGAACACAAGCCTCTAACTCAGACTCAGAAAAAAAAACAATCTGTCAAGGTGTGGGGGGACTTTCTCTGATCCACACCCGGATCCTCCTGTACCACGTATCCACAAATATCGACAGGACAAAGATCTAAAGAGATCCATTGTGTGCCGGTGTTGCCGCAGGGCCGGAGGAAGATGCTTTGAGCCGTCATCAAACATACACATATACTGTCAGACATACATGCACACACCGGCACAGAGCTCTGTATGTGCACGTACACACGAACACGCGCATGCACTCTGGTTTCCCCACTGAGGTCTTTCTTCTTGTGCAGCAGTGTGGAGAAGAGAGAGGAGAAGAAGCCACCTACAGAAGAGGAGATGCTAAAGATCCTGTCTGGAGCTGACAAGAAGGACTACGAGAGGATTTGTGCCGAGCACGGCTTTACCGACTTCAGAGGAATCCTCAAGAAGCTCAAGGAGATGAAGAAGAAAGAGGAGGTGGAGGTGGGCCTGTCACACAGAGAGCTTGTTCACATACCGCAGGATCAGATAGGGAAGAATAGAGTTGGTTAGGATATGAACAACAGCTCAAAATAGAGCAGAACGGAAAGGAACAAAACAGAAAAGAAAGTTTAATGTCACGCAGCGCAGCCATGTCGGCGAAGGGACGTCACATAGCAGCAGCCAAGTCGACTAATGGAAAGTATGCCTAAGAAGCCGGTGGGGAAATAATTATTCTCCAGTGCCGTGCTGCCACTTCTTTTTTTTGTTTGTTCTGTTTATGTAAAATCTGTAAATAAATGTTTGATGAGGTGAATTTTCTCCAGATGGTGCGTGTGCTGAAGCCCCTGGAGGACATCACTGCCAAGCCCGACACCACCGTCGTCTTTGACACCATCCTGGAACTGAAAGATCCAAACACCAAGATGCACTGGTTCCTGGTAAAACTCAAACTGTCAGCAGTCTGTGTGTGTGACTGTGTGTACGTGTGTGCACATGTGCCTGTGTATGTATGTATGCATGTATGTATGCTCGCTGTGCATTTGCATACACAAACCGCTTGTGAGTTTCCCCTCTCATCTTTTTTTATTTATGATTCAGGGCACAGAGCTGCTGCGGATCCAGTATTCTCACGGGAAATACGAAGTGAAACAGATGGGGACCAAGCACATGCTGTGCGTCTCGAGCGTGAGCCTCGGTGACATGGGCACCTACACTCTGCAGGTTGGAGACAAGAACCTGTCAGCCAGGCTCACCGTCATAGGCAAGTGCAGAGCAGAGCTCAGCTCCTTCCCACTGCTTGTAACTCAGAATAACAATGTCATCACTGACTGTTTTACTTACACTCTCTGTCACTCTCTCTCTCTCTCTTTTATATGCTCTCTTTTGCATTTGCATCCCTCTACACCTGTGTGGTGTCTCCCTGTCAAGTGCTGTGCTTTGGACTTGATCCACTGTGTGAAAGATAATGTGATGGGATTGATGATTGATCTGTCATTATGAGTGATTGATGACTGGTCTTTGTCTGAGTTGAAATGTGGAATTAATTAGAGGAAAGCAATATCCTAAATGAGACCTCCTCTTCCTCTCATGTACTTCTCCTAGACATAGACAAGTTTTATTTCAAATCAGTGTGAGATTTTTAACATTTTCTCATCATTTTCTGAAGCTCCTGAGAAACAAGCCTTGGATTCTCTCACTCTGGTATATCATGCTTCTCTGAGCTTTTTCATTTTCTTCTTCTCACACGTCTTAACATGCACTCATTCTCTTCTCAGTCTCTAATGGGTCATTAGAGAGAAACATCTCAGAAATCTATCAGCAATCTGTGAGTGTAGCCATCTACAAATGAGATATGCTTCTCTTATTTGTCTCAAGCGCTTTCTTACGATGAATGCAGATGTATATTCTCTTGTGCATCTCTTTATTGCTCCTAAATTAATACTGTATTGAGATATGCTACATTTCTCCAGAGATAAAGAAAAGGTGATGTAAGCAACAGATCTTTCCGGTGTGAATCTGTGCATCTGCCTGACACTTTTTTTTTTTGTTTTTCCTTCTCCCCTCTCATTCCTTCCAGGCGCTGCCAGTCTCCTGTCATGCCTGCCATCTCTTACTCCATCTGCATGTCTTGATTTCTAACCCTTTCCTCGCTCTCCTTTCTCTGTCTCTCTCCTTCAGATGAACCTCTGAAGTTCCTGTCTGACTTCAAGCCCATGAGAGTGACGGAGCGCCAGACCGCCGTGTTTGAGGTCCGTCTCTCCAAGAAGACCGATGCGCCGCTCATCTGGAAGGTTAGAGAATGACTCAAATAGACATATTGAAGGACTTGCCCACACTTTCACATACATATACTGTACAGTTTACCTGTGATCCCACAAGGTGAGAGATTTTAAGCATTTGCTCTCTAGGAAATAGTTCTCAGCATACATGTAGCTCAGAAGGATAGGGTACTTACAACATTGTAAGTAGAAACCAGCTCATAACCTATTTCAACCTCTATCTCTGACATTATTCCTGTCATTCTCCACTGCATTCCTTTTAAGCAAAAGCACCAGAGAAAAAACTGAATATGTGTTTGTGTTTTGGCAGGTAAAGGGGAAGGAAGTAAAGAGAGATGAAAAGTTTGATGTGTCCCTGTCCGAGGACGGTCTGACCTACACCTTGAAGATTAAGGACGTGAAAGTCAGTGATACTGGAGACTACACCATCAGCATCGGAGACCTCACCGCCACCGCACCACTTTTCATCGAACGTATGGATGAGTGTTTCAGTCGACATTTTCATAAACTTTACTCACCATCATTAAAAACTTTTTTTTTTGCTCTATGTTTTGTTATGTTTTTGTTTTGTTTTTCCCCACAAGGGCTGCGTCTTTCTGTTTTAGTGGAGTTAGCATTTCCAAGGAAACAAACCTTCCCCCTTAGACTTAGAGATGAGCAGTTTCTGCCTTTTTCTCTCCCCTGAGATTAGAGGCTTCCTTCCTTCATAGCTATGCTAAACAACATCATCTTCCCTCTATCTTCCAAATGAAGACGAATGGGTAGCATAATAAATCCTCCCTCCTACTGCTGAGTTGAAAGTAATCCAACCAAATCCCTCCTCACAACAAGCTCATTTATTACGGCTCTGTCTAACAAGATGCTTACTAGCCCAAGGTGCAAGCCGGGGCATGTAAATATCTTCACAAGGACATGTGGCTGTCCTCTGGGGTTGGAGGAACACAGGCACAGTAATTGGGGTTGTGTTAATTAAAGTTATTCATCATTAGACTCTCTTTTTCTTGCTCTATAACTTCTTCTTCTTTGTGTCTATCTGTCTGTTTCTGGTGAAATGTCACAGCAGGGACAAGGCCAAGGCCTATGTGTAGTGACAACACTTTCAGAGGGCAAGTCAGTCTCTTACACTAATTCTCAACCTTTCACTCTTTGCCCAGGGATCCCCATCAAGTTCACCCGCCCCTTGAAGAACGTGCGCGTGACGGAGAAAGGCAAGGCCCGCCTGGAGTGTGAGATGAGCTCCAAGGACGTGCACGTGCGCTGGCTGAAGGACGGGCGCAACATCACGGGGAACCCTCGCTATATCTTCATGCGCGAGGGCAAGAGGGCCGAGGTCATCATGGAGGACTGTGAGCTGGAGGACGAGGGCGAGTACGCCATCGTCTGTACTCAGGACAACGACGAGCACGAATATGTCAGTTCTGCCAATCTGACCGTGGAGGGTAAGGCTATCGATTTATCTGTCTGTTCTCATTGTCACTCAACTGGTTTATAGTCTAATATTAACAATTGGCTTTAATATCTGGTCAGTAAACAGATTTATTGATCAGTAAATAAGAGCCTATAGTTAAACACATTCGCTCTTCTTTATGTGTTGCCAGAGCGTTTCGCCACAGTGAAGAGCGGTATGTCAGATGCTCAGTGTCCTACAGGCTCCCCGGCTGAGCTGTGTGTCGTCCTGAACGATGAGAAGGTGGATGGAGTGTGGCTGAAGGATGGAGTGGAGGTAAGAGACAACATGAGACAGGATGAAGAGGTTGGAATCCCCTTTTTAGCGCCCAAATGCATCCTCCTTCTTGACTAGGGGAGGGAAAACAAATCGATCGGTCTAACATAGCTACACCAATCTTGCCATTTGAACAAATTGCCCACTTGTAAACGCCATTTCAATTAATGAATTGATCCGATGTGGCGTATAGTTCCCAGGAAAACAAATGGAGTATTCACATGCACAAGTATGATAACATTTATGGGATCTTTATGTCTCTAAGCTTTCCAGTGACTTTACTCTGATGTGTTCAATGAATGATCAGCGCATTTTGCTCTCATTCATTCAATCATAATAAAAAACAGTGTCCTGCTTTGTCTTCTGTGCCACATTTGACAGATTTCAGATCTGAGTGGGGTTCAGGTGGTCAAACAGGGAGCGGTCCACAAGCTGCTCTTCAATGGGGTGACCGATGCCCACCAGGGTAAATACACCTTCAGAGCCAAGGGAGCCGAGAGTGAGGCTGTACTCACCATTGCAGGTCAGTGTGTGTGTGTGTGTGTGTGTGTGTGTGTGTGTGTGTGTGTGTGTGTGTGTGTGTGTGTGTGTGTGTGCTTGTTTAAATGCATGTATTCATAGCTGGGGGCACAGCCTTCTCCAGTGGGGCCTTCTCCCTTTCTACTGTAACAAGCTTCCTGCCATTGTCGGGGAATCAGACACTGTGTCAATATTTAAATCCAGACTCAAGACCCATTTATTCAGCCTACAACCTGCTTTAACTCTCAGCTGAAATCTGTGATTCAATTACTTCTCCTGTGGACTGACCTGGTATTGCCCAGTGCTCCCATATTCACACATACAGTGCATGTGTGTGTGTGTGTGTGTGTGTGTGCACATATACACACACACAGGCAAAGCTCTGGACTTATTTCTTAGAGTGTGTGATGTACTTGTTCTGTTGTTTGCTTTTATTATCTTTGTTTTCATCTCTTTTTATCTTGTTCTCTTTATAGCACTTGATGATAAAAGCGCTCTATAAATAATCTTTACTTTACTTGAGTTCTCAAAGCTTGATCAGCAACCCAGCTTCACATGATGTCATTCAACTATATGTTCCTACACATCCCCTCTTATCCCAGACTAAGGTTATTATAGCAAACTAAAACTAAGACGAAAACTAAGTGTTAATGAACACTTAGTTAAAAACTGAATTAAAACAAGACTTTGGGGAAAAATTTTAACTGAACTAAAACTATCTTGTCTACTTGTAAAAAACTAAAAATGCATGTGAAATGTTTTTCATTTTTGTCCTTTTAGTTTGTGAAGGGTAAAAAAGAGAATTTTGGGCAGAGAATTTTTGGCTCTAAACTTTAATATCCCTGCCCCAGACCCTCCGGAGATTGACTCCTCTGTGCTGGACATGCTGGGTTCCCAGCCGGTGACGGTGAAGGCCGGCCAGACGGCCACCATTAAGATCCCCTTCAAAGGCAGACCCCCTCCCAAGGTGACCTGGTACAAGGACGGCCTGGAGGTTATGGAGGATGAGCGGACCAAGGTGGAGCGGACAGCCGACTGCACCACACTGGTGCTCAGCAGGTAGGGAGCAGAGAATGCTGTCATCCGTAGTTCAGTGGTTCAGTGGTTTTTATTCCCATCATATATATAATAACAGCTCAAACACCAATAAAATCTACAGTTGAATGACACTCACATAGCTAGACTACTCATATATCTAAATATCTGCACTCACTCTGCCTGTTTACCAGATGTGTAAGAGAGGACAGCGGTGCAGTTATGCTCCGTCTGAAGAGTGACTGTGGCACTGCTGTTGCCAACCTGCACCTCAACGTGATTGGTGGGTGAAAACACATCTGGCAACAAATGTTAAAAAATATGTTTCCTCAACTCAGATAAGAAATACTTAACCCAATCCCTTTTGCCGCTTTCTCTAGACCATCCTAAGCCGCCTCAGGGGAAAGTGGAGTTCCTGGAGCGGTCGAGGAAGTGCATCAAGATGAAGTGGAAGGCTCCCCGGGACAACGGGGGCAAGCAGGTGACCAGCTTTGTGATCGAGCGGCGCGTGGCCAGCAAGAAGTCCTGGATCAGGGTGGGCGAGGTGGACAGCAGCACCACTGTCTTCAACAATGACAAGGTGGAGGAGGGCCAGGCGTACCAGTACCGCATCCGGGCCGTCAACTCAGAGGGAATGAGTGACCCTCTGGAGACAGAGGAGGTGTTCGCCGGAGAGCCCATAGGTGAGAACTAGTGAAAATATATCAGAAGACTGTTGCCATCATCATCATCATCGTGATCCTACATCATCTCCCCAATCTTCAACATTATTATAATTTACTGAATAAAGACATAAAAGAAACTTGTGAGAGTGAGGAGGTGTGTATGTTTTAGGCATCCAAAGGTGAGAACTGTAATTATTCTCCTCCACTTCATTGTCATCATCACCATAATCACTATGGTTGTCATTCTACTGTAGCAACATTCTTACTTCTTCGTTTCTGCATTTGGCTATGCTACTCCTGTTTAAATCCACCCACCCAGAGCCTCCAGGCATGGCGTCCCAGCCGCAGGTGTCTAACGTCACCCGGGACACCATGACAGTGAGCTGGACACCCCCAGCCCAGGATGGAGGAGCCCCTGTCCTGGGCTACAGCCTGGAGAGGAGAAAGAAGGGCAGCAGCATGTGGGTGCAGGTCAACAAGGAGCTGCTCACCGGTCAGACACTGGGCTGTGAAATAAGCTGTCATGTCTTTTTGTTTTCATTTCCTAGCTGCTGCAGATTTGAAATAGTGTTTCACTGTACAGTTTTGTCAAATGATTCTTCCCATTCTAGGTGTAGTACTGATATGTCCACATTAGAAATCAGTGTTTTCATACTTTCACACTTTATCCTCTGGGTTCAGACATGCATGTGTAAGGATATTTTTCCATGTATGGTTGTTTTTTGCTCAAATCAAATCAAATCAAATCAAATCAAATCAAATCAAATCAAATCAAATCAAATCAAATCAAATCAAATCAAATCAAATCAAATCAAATCAAATCAAATCAAATCAAATCAAGTCATGTCATGTCATGTCAAAAATGGCTATTGGGCACAGCATCCAAACTGTGTGGTAATCAGTTCTGTATTGACAATACCTACTCCTCTGTGGTTGTATTTTTTTCTTGTATTGTATTTGTATCTGTAATACTACTTCCAGATACTAAGTATGTGGTGGATGGGCTGATGGATGATGTGGAGTATGAGTTCAGAGTGACCAGTGTGAACCGGGCTGGAGCAGGCAATCCCAGTAGCATTTCTAATGCTGTCCTGGCCAAAGACCCCATACGTGAGTCCCTCACCGCCTCCTATATAATATTATCTCAAGTATGCTCTAGAACATTTATACCCCAATTAAAATCTTGCATATGACACCGTTAACACACGACAGCATTAAAGAGTGATGTCCTCATTCATATTTATTGCCCCTCCTAGGAGCTCCTGGCCTGGTGAGGAACCTGTGTGTGTCCGACTCCTCGAACTCCTCCGTTTCTCTGCGCTGGAGCCCCCCAGACCAGGGAGACGATCCGTCTGGCTACGTCCTGGAGGTCCGCCCCGAGGACGCCAAAGAGTGGATGAAAGCCACCAAGATCCCCATCGCAGGTACCGCCTTCACCGTGGGAGGGCTTCAGGAGCGCATGAAGTACCTCTTCCGCATCCGCGCTGTCAACGAGGGAGGGGTGGGGGAGCCCGTCGAGCTGTCCGAGGGCGTGTTGGCCATGCCCCCACCTGGTGAGATGACTGCATTCTCTTCTAGTTTTCTCTATTCTATTTGATCCTGAATTAGTGTCTGAAAAATGCGTCTCTGATTTCTTCCTGCACAGCGGCTCCCAGGTTCGACCTCCAGGGGAAGCTGACGAACCAGATGGTGGTCCGAGCCGGAGCGGTGCTGTGCCTTCACCTCAGCTTCAATGTAAGACCTCCATCAGCCTACCGCCAAATTTTCTAATCCCTTGCCCCCTTCCAGGGAGGACAGAGTGCAGGCTCAGCTCCAGAACAACACATCTGGATTCAGTGTTTTGTTCAAGGAAACTTCAGCAGGTGCAGATGCTTGCTGCTAAGGGGCTAGAACTCAGTTTGCCCGGTTCAAGGACGGTCTTCTGAACCACGAGACCAACTTCCCGCCCAAATAACTCCTATCTAAGACGTCCTCACCCTTTCTTCTTCCCCCTCTCTTCCCTGGCAGGGTTCCCCTCCTCCAGTGGTAACCTGGCTCAAGGATGGCATCCCCTCCCATGGCAAGGAGGTCATCACCAAGAGCAAGAATCACTCCCAGCTCCTCATCTCCTCCTCCCAGCGATCTGATTCCGGCGTCTACCGCGCCCACCTGAAGAACGACTATGGAGAGGCGCACTATGATGTCAGTGTCAGGGTTACAGGTAAGTGGTGAAGGCACTTCTATGCTCTCTCTTTGGACCAATCACGAACAATAAGGTCACTCAGAAAATTAGATGTTTTTTCAGAACCTGTTTTGATGACTTTGTGGAACTTTACAGATCCTGCAGGGACATATTTGGAGGTCTCAGTTTTTCATCTTCTCTTTACCACCCCCCTTCTCTACTCTCCTCCTTCCCCCAGACTTTCCGCGACCCCCGAAGAACCTTCGCCTGGTGGAGGAGGTTCCAGGCACGGTGACCCTGCAGTGGGATCACACCCCGGACCTGGCCGCCGACGAAGGAGCCCACTATATCATCCTCAAACGGGACACCAGTACCGCTTCCTGGTTCACCGCCGCCGAGCGCGTCTTCAGCAACAGGTACACCGTGACCGGACTGCTTCCCGGGAGGAAGTACTACTTCCGGGTCATCGCACGGAACTCTATCGGAGACAGTGACCCCCTGGACTCCAAGGAGCCTCTGATCATCGCCAAGGAGAAAGGTAGGCGGGGAGGCATTTGACTTCAGCGTTATGCCTTTGAAATGTATGTGAAAGGAATGTTTTTTCTCATTTTTGTGTGTGTTTGTGTGTGTGTATGTGTGTGTCCGGGTCCAAGAGTGCATCAGCAGCCTCCTGTTGAAGGAGTATGCTCCACCTTCACGCCAGGTGAAGCCCTCTTTCCTCCTGCCGCTGAAGGACCACGCTGTTCGCAGGGGCCATGACTGCACCATGAGCTGCGCCTATCAGGGCATGCCGACTCCACAGGTATGGTTGCCATAGTTACTGATGTCGACAGCTGATCAGCGGTATGTAGGCGATTTGCTGATATTTTAGCATTTTGGGTGGTCGTGTGTTCATGTGCTTTTTTCAAAATAGCAGTAATAATGAGACTTCCTTATAACCGTCATAATCAAACATCTCTGCACCATCTGTACCACCTTATGAATACCATGATATATTGTTTGCACCTTCCCTGTACAGGCGTGCTGGTATAAGGGAGACTCGAAGATCTCAGACTCCCCTCGGTTTTGGCAGAGCACAGCTAACGGAGTGTGTACCCTCGTTATCCCCACCTGTGGAGCCAAAGACGGGGGAGAATACACTCTGGCGCTGGAGAACCCACTGGGGATGGCCAAGTGCTCCTGCAAACTGGTGATCTTTGGTTAGTATTGAAGGAGGGCAGATGGGATGGATTAACGGGTTAATACGAAGAGGTGAGGGCGGAGGTTGATGAATGGATGGATGGAAGGAAATAAGGAAGGAGGTTGCTGACTAATGCTTTATCTGTGTGCCATCCTGTCTTCCAGATAAGGATGACAAAGGCCTTCTGGAGAGCCTGACCAACCGTGCAAACAAAGAGAAGCTCATCTTGTAAGATGACTGCATGAACTGCTGTCTACTAGACTGCCACTACAAAAATGACAGAATATGCAGTTTAATTGGCCAAAGACCTTATGTTATGTTAGTGCTGCCATTTTCAAGAGTTTTAGTTAGAGTTAGTCAGAGTTCATCAGATTCTGACTTGAATTCCTTTTTGATTGTCACTTGTTCTGAATGGTGCCTGTATTCAATTTTCTTGACTCTGGTAATACAACAAATGAACACCAGAGGTCAGACTTGCTGCCATCATTGGTATTGACATGCTGCTCCAGGAGCAGATTCATGTGTGGTGTGGTGTGCTGGGATCTCTTTTCATTATTCAACTCACTCAGTCAGAGAGCTGGTCCTTCTTTTCTTCTCTTCTTCTTCTTCTTCTTCTCTCTCTCTCTCTCTCTCGCTCTCTCTCTCTCTCTCCCATTTCTTCAAGTCTCCCATTTCTAGACTAGACTCAAAGTCCACAATACATGCGATGCCATGCCACTTGCAATGTTGACCAAGTTGAATGGAGTGTGTGTATTAAGTGATATTAAAAACAAAAATAACACACACTTACAGTACACACCATACAGTGCCCTTCATCTACACAGACACCTTGGTCAAAGGTCAAAGGTTATCTGAGTAAAGTAGCATGCATACTGCGACTACTCAAAATTTCACTTCCCTCAGGGCGTCCTGGTGGTTTAGTTTACTAAGGCTCACACCATGTCACCACAACCTCGGTTCAGATCCGGCCTTGGACCTTTGTTGCATGTCATCCTCCTCTCACTCTCCCTGTGGTTTCTGCCACTTTCCACTGTGGACTATCAAATATTTTTGGGTAAAAACACCCCCAAAAAAAAAAAGTTAAAACAAAATCAATTAATAAATTCACCTCCCATGAAGTGCCACAGTGCATGTGAACCCTTCCCTGACAGGCTCTGGACAGGCCGTGCTTTGGAGTGTGCTGCTGCTGCTAGAAGACAGTGAGTAGCGCTCCGGAGCTGCCAGACAGGCTGAGAGAGGCTACGACCCGTCTCCGTCCTGACGTCACTCGGCTGGCTCACACTAACTCCATTTCTATAGAGCCACCAGTGGACTAGCAGTGTGACACATCGGGTTGCCAGGTTCAAATCAATTAAGCACCAACAGGCACTAAACCTACGTCATTGGCACCTTCCGCCTCTTCACTGCTCAGCTGAGGCACAATGAGGTGGAAGTAGTTTGGAGTGAAAGCCTAAATAGCTTTTTTTTAATGTGAAGGTGCAGGAAGGTTACCAGTTGGTATTTCACAAAAAAATAAAGGCTGCCAGGTCCAATGGGAACCAAATGCTCTAGCATTTCAGATCAATTACCCAGAATTGCATTGTGTTTGCATAAATAAACCTGACAGAGAGACAGGGTGAAGAACTCATTTATGGGTTTCCTAATACATCTGCTCATCACTTGAATGGAGGGATGTTGACGGGAAATGGTACAGCAGTGGGATTTATTCTTCTTTCTTTCTTCTTTCTTTCACCTTTCACATCTGTTTGGAGGTTTCAGCGTCATTTCATGGGATTTCATCATTTCAGTGGAATGGCTGACTGCGGTCACAAAGCCTGTTTTTATAAATGCAATCACAGCGGTCCGTCGTTTTAGTAGAAGAGTGGAGTTCTTTGATGGCTGGACCTTGGCTGAGAATGAATGAGATGCATTGGGAAAGGACTGGCATGGTTCCTACAGGAGTAAACTACGTGTTGTGAGTGTGTGTGTGTGTGTGTGTGTGTGTGTGCATGCGTGTGCGTGTGTGTTTGTGCGCATGCATGGATGTTTGAGAAAAAGGGAAAGAGAAAAAAGCAGACAGGAAGAGAGAAGAAGGTGAGGGTAAGACAGAAAGAGGAAGAGAGAAATCTTTATTGGTAGGAAGCTGGATGCGTTCCCATAGGGCTAAAGGCTGCTGAAAGGAGATTTTCCACCATGGCTAAACAATGGAGTGTAATAGAGCAGTCAGTAGAACAGTGCTCTCTGTTGTCCTCCATTCATTTCTGCACTAATGGTACTCTAGCTGCTGAGGACCAACAGCTTCTCCAGAGACACAATAACACTGATTTCTCCAGGGAAATAAACATGATAAAAAGGACTATGTACTGCTATAGTTGTCTTGGGCTGACAGACGTACATAGGTAACCTAGGCATACATACGTACGTAATGTAGGCATACATACGTTTATTGTAAATGGGTAGAAGCAACTGCAATTATACATATAAAGCAATTTAAATGTATGGTGAAAATTGTTCCTCATTGAACACTAATCAACAATAGTTGACATTTTGAATCACTTAGATTTTAGGAGACCCACAAAGAGGACCAGAGGACACAATGGTGAAGTTGCATTGTAATTGCATTTATTTATCCAATAGATATTCACATTCATAGCAGTTTCACTACAGGAAAGTAACAATTTCATCTCTACAGTCATGAAAGAAATAAATCACCAAAGTGAAAGTCAAGGACGAGGTAAAGTAATGCAACACAGAATAAAAGCAAGGAAAAAAAAGTTTGTAAAATGATGTCAAATGATGGCGTATTGTAACGGGCCTTAAATAAAGATCAAAAGGTTTTTTTTGTGGAAAACAAAATCTGCTTTTCCCACAGTGACCATAAAAATGGGCATTTTGGGAAGCGTTTCTGAAAAAAGAATAACACTTTTAAGGAACTACACATAAAGGCTATGTAACACTTCAAAAGCAATTATTGCCATTAAAAGAAACACTAAATATGCTTATTCTCTCACGCAGTGAGGCCTCACTTTCTTGTGCTTAAACCACCAACATCAAAACAACACTGTCTTCAAACAGTCACTTCTGTTTTCTCTCTTTAAAAGAAAAAAGAAAATGAGGAGGTAAGGAAAGAGGAGCATATACTTGAAAGGATATACAGTACACAATAATCCTTTGATAGTGGCTGGTTTTTAAAGAAAGATTGTATTGACTGGCCTTAGTCGAGCAATAGAAAAGTGCAGCACACAGTAGGTTAAGTATTAATGTCAGAAAAGAAAGCATTGCTCTACTTTCTTCTCATGAGCTCATACAGAGGTTGGAGGACCGCAAAGAATACTTTGGGAAATACTTATCTTTCAACTGAAAGCAAAATCATGGGGTCAGTTTGTTGCTGTGATGAAAACACTTGGGTGCAGTTTTCCACCTCTGTAGATAAATATTGACATGGAGGATTAATTCAAACCTACTGGTCATGCATAAATAATGACACAAACTTTACAGCTCTATGTATGAACGTCAGCCACTGCATGGTAATGGGCACGGCACATTAACAGCAAAGGCCAAACTCAAGATCACAATAAACAACGGCAAAAAAGGTATAGAGAGAAAACTTTCAATCAAGGAAAAGTGCCAACTTATTAAGAGGAGCAAGTGAAACCACGGCCCTCTTTACAACAACAACAGCTACTGGTTCCAGCTCATCACTCACAGTGTCCCGGCCTCCCACGGCCCTCTCAGGTCCCTTTGTCTGCACGCACAAAGCCCAGAACAACAGGGCTGTTGACAGGCTGAGGTAAAGTGATGCGCCTGCTGGCCTGCCATCTGTGGGGGACAGGATAGCAGCTAGCGGGCTGGATGGAAAGGGAGTCTTCCCCTGTGTGTCATATTTCACCTCCTCACCTACTTTCAGCTACAGTTTCTCCCATAACCTCCTTCCTAAGTGGGAATCCAAAAGCACACCTGCTCGTACGACAGGGATCTGTCTCTTCTGAAAAACTAAAAGTTGCTTGATACACAAGAAGAAGGCTCTAATGCTAACAAGTCTCCGGGTATTTAAACCGGCATCAGTGAAATGAGTTCAATTTTCTTTTCTTTCTTTTACTTTGAGCTTTGGTTATCTGTGCCCAAATAAAGACAAAGAGGGACGAAAAAATAAAGGGAGGCAAACTGCTTAGCCTTTTACAAGCCAGCCTAAGTATGAAAAAGATAATAACTGGTGGCTGGTTGGCCAAATCTGGGATTTGAGTTTGTTTATTGTTTGCCTACCAGGCTTCTTCCACACATCTGTCACTCTCATAAAACCAACTCCAGTTTCCAAAGTCATGGAGATTTCCCAGAGTCTGGGTTGGCCAACAAAAATAATCTCTTTTATAAATACTTGAAAATGAAGCCTGTCTTTTGGCGTGTAGCCATTAGGACATAGTAACGAAAGCTATTTTTGTGACAAGGGACAAAGAAAGTAGTGCTTGACCAATGACCACACAACGAGGATGACCTAGACAACTCCGGAGGAGACTCATTCTCGTCATTCCCTCATGCTTTCACTTGAGGCTACATACTAGGGTCGCATCTCAATCATGTTAACTGGCATCTCTCCTTTTTGCACTCCGCTAAACCCTGAATTAAGATAGTATATCAGACTAATACACATCTCCTGAAGTTAGTCGTAGGACTTCACTTCCCTCATAGTGCTGCAGTGCTGTGAGGACAAGTGGAAATATGGAACACAAGACAAATGGTCAAACAGACAGACTGACAGAACATTTCTGCCTGACTAAGCAGAAATATCGTGCTGACCAGCATGCTGCCAAAGCCAAAAGGAGAATGGGGAACTGTCTGGCAAAGCAATATTCAGGAATAGACCACTTGGGCTAACTGTCCACACGTTCCCCGGTCAACCTGAGACTGTGCGGTGTTGATGTTTTCAAAACCTTGATGAGTGTCAACACCATGGTCTGCCTGCAGATCTGACATGGTGGCTGATGTGATGCATAAACACATTTTGATGTGTGTGTGTGTGTGTGTGTGTGTGTGTGTGTGTGTATGTGTGTGTGTATATGTGTTACTGACAGCTCCAGGGGTCATTGACCCAGCGGAACGAACACATAACAGCGCTTCTGTTTCTTTTTCCATGCCCGTTTGTTTTCATCTCATTCACCTATCCAGGAATCACAATGTCACAGTAATCCCCTCAGCAGCTCCGCCTAAGACCAAGACACATACAGTACAGTTCAGTACAGTACAGTAATCATATTTGGGTGCGTTTTGACTGACAACACAGGACAATAAACATCTGCCCAAACAACAGAATGTGTCCCTTTGCTAAACTTAAGCGATTAAGCAATACAAGTACTTTCCATAGCTAGTATACATTTGTAATAATGTATACTATCTAAAAATACTTTTTTTCAGTACACTAATTGTTAGTGGCGTTATGTCCAGCAATGGAAATGCTCAGGATTAACGTGAAAGAAAACATGAATATCAATATTTGTGTGGCAATAGAAAATCCCCAGTTTGCCTCTTTTGCCAACTTAAAGAGTTAAATATCGTTATCCTTAATTGGCCACAGCTGAGCATTCAGGGGACATGATCAAACAAAGATTGTTTTGTCAAGTAAAGAGGTCACACAGTTCTGAGAAAGAGACAGGTATGAGGAATGATCTCAGAGGATTGTGAGAATACATTACAGATATCTAGTAGTAGTGTGTATGTGATGAACGTCGACTCCATACAGACTATGATGATTCACAGCATTTCTGGCCTTGAGTTGGTTTTGACTTGTCTCAAGTACACACAGACGCTCGCTCAAACATAAACAGCAGAGACAAAGGCAGTACACACACTCTCACGCACACACACTCAACGCGACACGCACACATGTAGACATGTGATGAGTTATAACTCTTAAATATTCAGTAAAAGACACTTAATTCTTAATTCTAACACAAACATGACAAAAGTGTGTCGATGGCAGAACAAATGAAAGGCGAGAGGAGAAAAGTGTGATAGAAGATAAGAGAAAAATATCTACCAAACTGTCAGGGATTAGCTGCAATGGATTTTGCTGGATTAAAGATAATGAAGTCCCCTATGAGAAGGAATATTCGGAATAATGGGATAACTGTTCCCTTCATTTGACGAGCCAGTTCCCTTGTCTCCCTTCTTCTTTTGAGTTTGTAGCAACACTTAAGAGTCGGTGCACTAGGGCAATGTGTATGTGTATGTATGTGTGCGTGTGTATGTATGTGTATGTATCAGTGAGTGCATGATTCCAGCCAATAACACAGCACTTTAAACACAACAACACAACATGGTCCCAGGCCGATGACAGCATGGGTTGAGTGAACTATTCCAGCAATAAGAACCCCATCAAATCTTTCCTAATAACCAAGGTGTAAGATGTGTGTGCATGTACGCATTTGCATGTGTGTACACTGTAAAACGCCTGAAAGCACCGGCGGGAGTAGCATGTTTCCTTTTCTAACCACATACCAGGTAACCACTCTAATGTCTACAGTGTGCTGCTGCGACTGTAATGTCTACTGTGTCCTCTGTGTGACAGCAGGAGGGGGTCAATAATAATATCTCAGCAGGAAGAATCCAGCTCCCCCGTTAAATAGCCTCCATCTCTTACCGAACATAAATGGGGTGTTCAAGTACTATAGCTACAATACAGTTTCTGCTCAGTAGCGGTTATGGCAGTCACATGACCTTTCCTCTCTGCGTTCCCACTTTATTGCCTCATTTCTTGCTTCAGTCTCTGTCAGTCTTCCACCATCCAAGGACATCCTAATACAAAAAGTTAATTTCATCCAGAGGGACCGGGTGTGAAGTTGTTGGGGGTGATAAACAGTGAGTGAAGGCAGTGTGGTTGTTGTGAGTGAAATGGAAGGGACTACACACAGTAAAACAGGTGTGGATATGCTCCTGACTTTGAGAATAGCACCCTTAATTCAGGGGAACACCTAGCAACAGAGAGTGAATAGCTGGACATGGGACAGTCACTTCACTAAAAACAACTCCCTTTTTAACAAGGTGACAGAGAATACAACAAAATAACCAACAAGAGTTGTGAAAGTAAAAAAAAAAATGGAAATTGCATTATTGGACCACGTGAAGGGGATGTGGGATGGGTCAATGTAGTGACTTGAGTCTGATAGGACTGTATGGAAAGTGGGGCAAGAGAGCACTTAATCAAACACACACACACACACACACGCACGCACGCACACACGCACACACACACACACACACACACACACTCCTTGAGGGTCCCCATGCTCCCCTTAAATTAAAACATAACAGTAAAAAGTAAAATAATCTACACTCTATAGCAGGTTAATAGCAGTATACTTGTCTCCATAGTAACTAGGTTGTGAGACTGCCATACTAGGATCAGGAGAGGCAGGTAGGACTGTTGTCAGGGGAGGTCGTAGATAATACTACCATATCTCCATGGTAAGAAGTGTGTGAGACTACCATACTAGTAGCGGGGCTGTGGGGTCGTAGGGCGATAGCCGTGTGGGGCTGCAGTGGACCGCTCGCCATGGTAACGACGACGTGGGGGTGCCACACTGAGATGAGGGCTGGGGGTTGGGGATCTGGCAGTGAGATGTGTCCATGATCACACTGGGCCGGAGGGGGAGCGGCTACCACCTTCCCAGCCTCGCGGGCCGTCGCCGTGGAGACCGCGGTACCTCACCACCTCTTCCTGGCCACCTCCGCGTCCTGGCACTCGACGGCGGACAGCGCGATGAGCATCTGGGCGGCGTAGTAGGTGGCCATGATGATGGCGCGCGAGTGGGGCACGGGGAAGCAGAACTTGTTGACCGCGATGGTGAGGTCAGACACCATGAAGAGCATGGCGCCCAGGCAGGCCGACAGCTTGGTCCAGGTCCACAGGTCGTTGGTCAGCTGCACGCCGGCGATGGCCCTCCAGCCCATGAAGCCGATCAGGCCGATGTAGACGGCCACCAGGTAGGTGAAGGGGCCGGACAGGTAGGGGTAGAGCAGGATGTAGCTCAGGGCAGAGACGGCGGAAATCACCAGGCCGGCACGCAGGTTGAGGGGCTTCATGCCAAAGGCAGACGAGTAGAGGATGTGGGTGATGGCGAACATCAGGAGGCCTGTGGGACACGGCATACGGATTATAAAGGCTACATGCACTCACACCAAGCAGCCTTCCTATAGATAAGAATGACAATGATGTGGCAAAAAGCCCACACCTGGAAAGTGCAGTAAAAGTGTGAAATTCAATTTCTATGAGCAAAACAATAAATTGACATTTTACGTGGTTGCTTTTTCTGTGTTCCAATAACTTATGTGAAATGTATATGGTGTAAATAATTTGTCGTTACCTTTTCATGGAGCATGATCATGAAAATGTTTTTTTCTTGACTCCTAACATGCCTCTTGACATGACTCCTCTCTTGCACAGAAGTTTGCTAGCTTGTCAGCATTTTGTAACTTCCAGATAATTAAATTCTAATGATCATGCAGTTGTTTGACAATGTGAAAACGTTAAGGGTAATTAACAACACCACATATATATTTCACAGAAATTATTAGAACACAGAAAAAGCAACCATAGAAAATGTCAATTTATTGTTTTGCTCATAGAAATTCAATAGGGTTTCGCACGCCATTCTTATCTATCTGTCATATAAACTATTCTGACAATGCTAGACTGAGGGATGAAGCATGACATCTGGTAGTAATAGATGGTGCATTTAATATATAAGTCACTGAGATCAGCACAAGCCAGATAAAACAAATGAGGAGAGGATAGTATGGTAGATGAGACAAAAACTTTAACTTTAAACATGAATAACTCAGAGAGTGAGGTCTATCCTCACCGTGGCTGAAGTAGCCCTGCTCCTGCCAGATGAGAAAGGCATCCCCCAGGGCAGAGAAGATGAGGCCAGCCAAGATCTTACGGGCGCTGGAATGGGCACCCAGGAAGCTGAAGCCGTGTGCCAGCAGAAACACCCACAGGCAGAAGATGGGCAGACATTTGATGAGGGCGCTAAACCAGGATGGGCTGGAGGTGGGCAGCCACAGGACAAAGTACACACAGGTTGCCTTGAAGAAGGGCACCAGCTTAGGGCCCTCGCTCTTCACCTGCAAAACAGATAAAATAATTAGATAGGTTTCAATTATCGATTGCTGGTTTAAACTTTTATCAAGTGATTCATCGGCGAGTCAGTAAAATCCTACAGTATCGTCATTCTGTCTTTAACGTCAATTTCTAGAACATTAAATATCTCTGAGGAAGCAAAAAACCTACAACAGTCAGTATTTTGTGTGCTTGATTTTTTTGTGCAATATCTCACATCTGTAATCAAGAAAGGGAACATAAGCCGCAAACTTGGTGTCCTTTGATTTGGCAATGAGGTTTGGGGTGTTGGGGCTTGATGAGAGACTCTGGCCTGTTATGTGTGGTGTGCATGACTCTGCATCTGCATCAGACATGCACGTGCTCTGCGGCTGAAGCAAAACTCGGCCCACAGGAGACACAGTAAGAAGAAGTAGGGGAAAGGCAAAAAGTTCCTACGCTGTGTGTTTGACTCCTTGTAACCTCTCTCTTTTCAACTTCTTTTTTCTGCCTCTCTCCACATCTTGTTTTTGTTTCTCTGCTCCTCCCCAGCCCCTTGCACTTCACCTTCTTCACCGTATCTCATATTCCTTGGGAACTGTCTCAGCACATGCGAGTCTCCCTTTCTCCCTCCCCACTGCGTTACCGGTCACTCATTTTCTGTCCAAATAGATGAGGCCCATCGGGGTAAAGAAAAGATGAAAACAGAACCAGAGAGAGGTTTCACAACACTCCTGGGATGATCACCTCCTATGGCTTCGAGAATCACAAGGGTTGAGGTAGAGGGGCCGTGGGGTCAGTGAGGGGAGACGAAGGGAGAGGGGACCGACTGGGGTGGGAGGTAAAGGGAGGGGTGAGGAGAGAGAGGGAGTGAGGAAGCAAGTGAGGGTTCACTGGAGCTCAGGCCACTGGTGCAGAGGTGAGGAGGGTGAGAGTGAGACAGGGAGAGAGGAAGAAGTATGGGGTCATAAGGCACGAGGGAAGGGGTTGAGAAGACTGAGCGAGAGCTTTCACTTGACGTCCCAATAGCCGTCTGAAGCCATTTTGCATCCCTCATGGACACTGTGGGGATACAAAATGGCACAAGTGAAAGCGACGCGCAATTCAGATTGTACTGCCCACTAGAGGATAAGTAAGAAGAAAGGAAGTGGGAGGGAGTGTGAGGAAGCAGAGCTTTAAGGGGGGGGGGGAGTGAGATAAGGGTTACCACCATTCAGTTGACAGTTGAATTTAGGAGGGGACAGAGGGGAGAGAGGACAAGTGGGAGGGAGAGGAGGTGAGAGAGAATGAGGGGTCACTCTAGTTCATATAGTTTATGCTCCTGGAGGAGGAGGGAAGGAAGGGGAGGCCCCTGATTGCACAACTGCTCAATAAAATAGCAGGCCAAGTTACAGTGCAGGATCAGGCACAAGGTTTCAGTGACCTCTAGCCTGCCCCGGCCTCCCTTACCAAACTGCAGGAACAATTATTTGATTTTATACACACATACATACACACACATACAAACAGTCTATTAATCTCCAAGCAGATACAGCATCACTTAATGGTCCAGTGGGCAGATGGGCTTTACTGTTTGAGAACAACCATATACACGCCCTCTTTCCTCCATACCCAGTTTGTGTGTGTGTGTGTGTGTGTCTCATTCTCTCATTGACCTTCTGATGCTTGAGCTGCCTAACCAAAGGGGCCAAAAGTCTCCTTAAAGCCTAATGTCTACTTTAGCATGTCCATTCAGTTTGACAACCTTGAGATAAGTATCAAACCAAGCTGGTTTAGCTAGGCAGACTTTACTGAAGAAAGAAGCTTCTGCTTACTTCCCTGTTCGTTAAAGATCATATCAGTCTCTTCCAGATGTGAGTAGCATGAGAGGCATTTTGCAAATGAGGCAAAACTACAACTAGGTCTATAATGTGCGCTAATGCACTCTTCTCTCCATTATGTGCTTTGACTGCTTTTATAAAGACAAATGAAGACATAAATAAAGATTAAAAAGAATCTTATGGCATAAATGTGTGTGTGTGTGTGTGTGTGTACATGGGAGTCTATCCATCCTATTAATGCCAAGTGGGTGCCAAGCGGAGGAGGCAGAGATAGTGGTTGCTGGCTCTGGCAGCACTCCCGGACTAGCCAATATCATAACTCTGTTTATCAGGCCACTGGTGGCTACTTAGGCACGGGACACAAGAAAACACATACTGACATATTTATACAGTGCTGTCAAGGATGGGCCCAAGCATTGTCATTACACAGGCTAGGGCTTATACCAGTTTAATTCTAAAATGCAGCGAAAAAATACTTTTCCTGAGATCTGGAGGCCTAGGCCAAATACCTAGAAATGATGTGAAATTGCGAATGGCTTGATTGTTAATTGTTGAAAAAAATCTCAAAAGATATGAGGATGTTCAGGTTCTGGACGGAGGGGGCGCTGGGGAATATGGATTCTAGGAAGGTGGGAGGAAGTTAATGGCTCTCATAACCTGCTGTCCTATTCATGCTGCGCTTGAGCAATAGCCTTTAATGTTATTGTTCAGCTGAAGTTTCCCTTTCCGTTGTTTCTCATGTAAACATATCTACACAATGAGAACAGCGGCTCAATGGGAGAGAGAGGGAGAGAGTTACACGCAGCATAGGTTACGACCAACCCCAGTCCCAACCATTTCACATCTTCCAAGTGGAGTTTCTCATTACTTTATCACAGATGTTAAAAGGCAGAAGTAGCGTTAAACTTGACTGAATGCTGCAGCAATGTTAAAACCAAAAATACGCCAATGCCATATGTCTCAACTTAGTTAAAGCCTCAATAAAAGGGTTTACCTTGGGTGTCTTGGACTTTAATCTAAATGATATGGATAATGCCTGCTGACAGAATATTCCTCTTTTTGTCATATCTCCTACCATCACGCCTGTATTATCTCAGCGTAATTGTTCTCCTCTCATAGATGGCTCTCTATCCAATTAAGCTCAAACCTGATACCATCAAATTGTTCCATCAAGCAGGCCTAATTGCCCTGAAATCCTAGATTTCATATACTGGCGTACAGTACATGTACTGGTTTTTATTTCTCTCAGACTCAGCCTAGTTCTGTCGTTCCATGTCTTGTAGCTGAATGAGAATGTCGGTATGTTGCGGCATGGTATCGTCGCAGCTGAAACCGACTCCGCTCACATTGATTGAGGCGTCGGTTTGTCTGAGGGACACTGAAGGAGACATTAACGATGGCTATGAGCCCTGTGTGACAGGCAGACGCTGCTGGCACAGAAGAACAGAACATACTCCCTCATTTGGGAGGCAAATGAAACTACTGATCAACCCGTTTTGATGACCGCATTACAAGTAACGTCTGTTTGCAAAAGCACCGTGGAGCACACAGTTGACAGGTTGTAAAACAGTTGCTTCTGTTCCCGGTTAAAGTATATGGTTAATGATTGATTGGATTTTGCATGGTCACTAACCAGCAATTGTTTTTCTCTTGGTGGAATGAAAAACAGGATGGAATGACTCCTTTTTCTGAATTATTCGCCTACTTAAAATCAAAGAAACCAGGGTATAAATGATTCTCAGTTGCTTTGAAGGACAGAGATGCACTGCTTCTTTAACTGTGTTAAGATACAACCCAATATAAGCTTATGACCCAGCAAATGGAGAAGAACCACTTCACAGTGTTAGCTATCACCCGCCATTTTGGAAAACAACACCACATAACGGGTGATGAATATCCTGTATTGCTTACAGCTCTGTACACCTTTGTAATAGGCCAAACTATCAGCAACTTATTTGAGATGGGACCCAGCTTGGAGCTGCATTCCAGGAAGGAATAAACAGTAATGGAAAAACTAATGGTTTCACACCAACCAGGAGCAAACAAAAGCACTGCATGCTTGATCTAATAACACCCAGCCATGACGACATCTCCTCTAGTATTCTGGGTAATATGGTAACCGAGCGTCTGAAACATGACACATGTAAGCACATAAGCATGAGCAGTCTCATCTACTCAGTTTGGCAAAGGGGCACAACAGGAATATAAACATGGCCCTGGCAGGCGTAGCTGGCATGCGAGTCATATGACAATGTTATGTGAATATAGTACACCATTTCTCACTGTCCTACAGCTGCCGTGTCTCCGAGGATAACTTAGGGTGAGCCAAGGACAAGCAGTACAGTACAACACACGCAGGGGTTCCTCCACATAAAGGAGTCCTGTTGAATCAATATAATTTCATCTCAACTGGACTGAACTCGCGTTGCCGTACAGTTTAAAGTTTTAAAAGGTGAGGGATACCGCATGCAGTAAAAATATTTTGACTCAGAGCAAATAACAGTGGTCAAAAGCCGCTCTACCATTCCATCAAAAAGCCAGCAGGAAAGTGAAATTCCCTCTGTATCTGTGGGTTACAGCAGGCCCCTAACAACAGGTTCACAGTCAGCAGCAGTTCTGGACACACTGCGGTCTGAGACTGCAGCGTGTGCTCTAGGTGGAGGGACAGAAGATGAGAACATTCACTTGCAAAACAAACAGACTAACTCTTCATCAAGTGACACAGCGACACACTGTTTATCAGATAATGTAACCCAAAACCTAGTCTAAAGTTAAGCCTGAAAAGAACCTGAATAAGGTTAAAGGATACATTTTAACCTTAACCTACTGTAATAATTACATTGAGTTGGCATCTAATGTGGGGTGATAATCACTCTTATAAAATATATTCAACTACTGAGCAGGGATGGAGGGTAAACCAACTAATTTTAGGTGGGTTCTCATCTTTTCATTTGCAGAATAGGGTTTACCTTCCTTTTTAGGCTGACCTATGATACTTTATGATACTATCAGACTGTTGAGAATAGGGTATTTTAAAAGGGAAAGATACATAGATACAATGATTTCTGTTTATAATGGTGGTTGTGATGCCTTTTGACGATCACAGGCAGCAGTCATACTTTGCCCATCTGTTTATTTACCACTACATCACTGCTACTGAGGGTGACAAGACAGCAGACAATGAATGTGTCCTCATTGCCCAACAGTTAATGGTCTCTAATGGGACGTTCCTCTATTCCATTCCATCCCATTCATGCCCATACTGGGGCCTGGACCTCGTAGAAGTTACTCTCTTATGAAACCCCAAGAGCTGCACAGCATAGTCAGTCACCAAGGCAACCTGTCTGGAAAACATTCCTCTATGCAAGCTCCTCTCACAGCAACCACATGGGCCAGACTTCAGATTATACAGGCCAAGTTACACACACCATCCGTCACCCCACTTGTAAAAAGGGTACAATTTCATAGCAGCACTGTCAAAGTAAGAGGATGCTGGGGCAGGTTAAATTATTCACTTGTCACATTCACCAAAATTGGTCTTTCAGAGGGGCTTGGGTCAAGCAGCTGACTGCCATAAAACACTGCAGCCTATGTAAAGCACAGCTACAGCAAAAGAGGTGGAAAGAAAGCCAGCCACCGCAGGACACCGCTCGGCGCATGCGTTACTGGAGGGTACAGGAAAGGAAAAAAAAAAGACAAAAAGGTCGTCACATGACAGATTTTTCTTTTTGTCAGGGGCTGCTTTTGGAAATGTGTGGAAACGTCCTGCCATCTATGGAGTATCGAGAAGGAAGAATACGATTTGCTATTGTTGCAGTATGCGAACATGTCAAGTGAACGTCTATGATGAAAATAAAAGTTCCCGTTTGTGTGTCCCCAAGATTGGATCCATTTGCATAGTGCCAAATAACAAAGCAACACGCTGAGAAAGCGTGGGTGTCCAAGGACATTTGTCTGCAGCTTTTCAAATTATCAAACAGACGTGCCTATTCATTTAAAAATAGGTCTGTAACAGCAATTTAATTCCCCCTAAAGAACATGCACTGTCCTCGAAGACACTAAAAACACAGTATGCTAAGCTAAGAACAAAAAGACACACTAAGCCTCAAACGCTGAAGCGAATAACTTGTGTACTATGTCGATAAGGACAGTCACCGACACAAACACTAAAGATGGATTATCTGTCTACCTTCGGAAGCGCACCGTTTCATTACAATGCCATTGTTGTTATTTTTGTTGAGTGTGTGGAAAACGTCAAAGCGGGCACGGACCAGATACTCACCACTGTTACCGGAGAAACCATTTTCTCATTCGGTCCGCCAAGCTGTGGCTGAAAAGGTTTGATACCTCAATCCGGTAAAAGCTTTCCTGTTTGTACTGTATCTGTCTGTGAGATGCCGATTGTTTTTGTCCTCTCTCCGGCGGGCGGTCCGACGTCAAGTGGGAGGTGAAAGGCCAACCGTAGCGTGGGCGTGGCTTCGCCGTCTGACCAATAAGCGCAGGGATTGTTCGCCGAGGTGGGCGGGGACCGACCTCGGGAACGCCCGGATAGGAGGAGTCAGCCTGCTGTTTACATATTGGAGCAGATGGCCTTTATTTACATTTTGGGGAAAAGGATCTACTTGGTTACATTTGTATCGAGACAATTTTCAGCTGTGCCCAAACAGTCCTGCATCAATGGCTCAGATCAGACCCCTAAATAGATAAACATCACCCCCACCTCCCAAAACATCCCTATAATACTAGATATTATAGGAATGGTACTCAAAAGGGAATTTATAGTGACCTTATAAGACTTTAAGGTATTTTTGTTTATATCCTATGGTATCACAATAATATTCCTATAATATTCCTATGTCATATCATATAGTTTAGCTGTGGAATTTATTTAGCATCCTCCTGAAATTTACTGTAAGATTATAGTTTTTCTTTTTACTGTTTTGTCTGATGGACCTCCATTTGAGATTATTTCTGTTAACTGGGACTCTGAGAACTGGGCAGCTGTTTGTACTGTAGATGTGTGTGTGTAGGGGGGCAACAATGGGGAGAGTGAAAGCTCTGATCAAACCAGACATTTCAATATCAATCTCTCACTGTCCTAACTTCAAATGAATGAACTAGGCTAATAGTTAAGTTAACTATTCCTGTGACCTATTCCTTATGACCCCCTGGACCCCTAAAAAGTGCTCGGACCCCACTTTGGGAGCCCCAGCCTTGAATTGAAGGAAGCGCGACAGCTGCAGTTTTTTCCTCCCTCGGATTACTACACATACAACAGATATCACATGTGGGCAAAATGAAAAAATGATCAAGTTCAATTGATGTTGAATTAATAAAAAAAGTAATAAAACTGAAGTGACAACGGCACTTCATTTCTGTACTTCTCAAAATGTAATCCTCCTTTATAGGCACAATTGTAGCGACATCTTGTGGTGAACAAACGACAAAATGTATACATTTTTTACGGATATTGCGTAGCAAGCCGGGGCCGCAGGGGTTTAGCACGAAGATGCAGGTAAAACCCGGAATGAGTTGAAAAAACGGAATGGGTTCAGATTAAACTGCTGTGCCAAAGTAAACCAATAGTCATTAACAGTACTTGTACAATTGAAACATGTCTAGCACATGTTTTTTGCAAGTTTTAGCACATTTAGACTACTACACTGCAGGCATACTTTGCATTATCGACCATTTAAGCATATACCATACTCATTCATATGTTTGAATCTGGTTTGAATGTGTTTCTCCTCCAAAACAGCCACTTGTTTCCATTAATTTCCTCATTGTACGAAAAGCATCTTGCAGAAACTTGAAATTTGCTTGAGATCGGTAATCCTTCAGTGAAGATCCTGCCCCGGGTTTACTTTTGTCAGTTACTTTGCGTGATAATTTAGTTGAAACCGCACATTGATTTGAAAAGGCTCCAGGTCTTCTGGTGCGTTCACGTGCTGAAGGGAAGCTCCGACGTCCGGGACTGCAGCCAGTATTTACCGGTAATTACCACTTTGTTGGCGCATTCATGTGCGCTCTACTGGTAATTACGATTAGACAGGATTACTGAAATTGGAACAGTAGTGCCTTACTTTGCTCCGTTTCCGTTACAGGAAAAAGTAATGTCATTACGCCCAACACTGGTTGGCACATTTGGATTGGAATCTTTCAAAGTAATTGGAATAAGGTTATGGAATGCCTTTTAGTCATTTGTATTAAAGATCAAAGAATTGTGCAAGAGAGGACAGAGGCAGGAGGCTTGTGTGAGAGATCTTAGTAATACAGCGGAGGAGGTAAAAATATAAGACAAAGCAAGTTAATTGTACACAAGAAAGACTTACATATGATCTGAGAAAAACAAAACAAAACAAAAATCTGTTGAAAATAAAAGAAAGCTAAAAAGATTAGAGATTTGGTCCAAGGGTTTTGTTTGTTTGTGTGTGTATGTGTGTGTGTGTGTGTGTGTGTGTGTGTGTGTGTGTGAGAGAGAGAGAGAGAGTGTGTGTGAGAGAAAGAGAGAGAGAGCATGAATGTGCAGATGAAAATACAAATTTTACCTGTGTTATTAATATAAGATTTTAGAATCTTGTGAGTCGATGCCTTTTGTTTTTCTAGAGGTAGCCATAAGGCCATAAGGACAAGTTTGTTCATTGAGTAGGCCTACAGTCTATGTTATCTGATTATTTGCCAGCATAGGGGGGCTCCCAGTAATGTTCTTTAGGGCCCCCAAAACTCAAGACTCGCCACTGGTCACTCTACTCAATACTGAGTTTATAGCGACTTTATTGAACTTCATGGTATTTTTTTTATTTTATTTTATTTTTTATCTCTAACGGCATTTCTATAATATAATATTTCTATAACACTGTAGAGACTACTACTGTGTCTGTCCAGAAAATACAAGAATTTATTTATGTTTATTTTAGGTGGCGCTCCCTTTTGCCAGAGATTAGAAGGCGCAATCCGGACTCCACTCCGCTAGATGGTTCAGACCTGGTTTAGACAACACTGTATTTATAAGATCAAAGTTAAATCCACCCCTCATTCATAATCAAGATATTCCTTTCCAGCCTACGGAAACCGTCGTCCGCTAGACCGGAACAGCATCTCGCACATGCGTACAAATGTATAAAACTGGATCAGCTAGCATAGCAGCTAGCTAATGCCTACAACAGCTTCACAGGAATCTTCATAAATATCCATTACTGACATCGACAGATGTAAGGCCTAATACTTCCATGATATCACCACACTAGTCATGCACAAAACAGGAGTACCTGTTATTCATTTTTGTTTACTAATTTAAAAATGTATAGGTCTCACAATGTCATCAGCAGATTACTAATAAATTAAACCTTATGGTGCTTGGTTAAATTAAATCAATCTAATACAGAAAAAAAAGACATTGGACTGGATTTGAGGCACTGTCGCTGACTCTTTTGCCAAATGGCAAAGACGGAAGTACGCGGAAGTGAACCATCTCACTTCACGTGGATACTCTCTGGTTGCCTTTAATTTTTCAGTCTTTCTCGCTGTTAACGTTAGTCATTATAATTGCCAGTTTGTTTTGGCTTTGTTTGTCTTTAAGTAGGCATCAACTAGATAGTTATTTTGAGGGGTCTGGTCTTAGTTTGGTGTTGTATGTTATTACAACAGTGCCAGTTTGTCACTCGGGCTGAGTCTTGTCGGCTGGCTGGCAAACGTTAGCTTAGCTAACGTTAGCTAACTTGGCTAGCCTTAACGTTAGCTGACACTAGCTAACGAGTTCTTACTTTGCTTGTAGAAAGCAAGCTATATGTTTTTTGCTGATAACAGCTCACGAACTTAGCTAGCTCATCTGTGACTTTTTCTTCTCACGGGCTATGTTTGAAGTGGTTTCTTTGTATCTAACGTTAACGATAAACCCGTAGCTACGCTGTTAGTCAGCTAACGTTAACTTCAGCACTCTTGGCTGAGTTTTGTTCGATCGAAACTGGCACCACCTGCTGCCAAAATGATGGACTTCGACAATATCTTGTCCATTGCCTCCCAAAACCAGGGCGTCAGCAGTATACAGGTGAGTTAAAGACTGTCTTTTCAGCGACTGACATGTTAACGCTATCTAAATTTGGCAAGATGGGGATTCGTGGACATCGTTGTGAGCACACGAATGCCAGCTCATCTGTTAGAGCGGATCTAGCTAGCTGCTAACCTGTCCCTGCATTATCCCCTTAGCTAGGCTTTGAAAACGTCTCATAATAACTTGTGTCTGCATTTCAAACAATAGCAGGATTGTGGAACAAACTTTACTTTATCAACGGTAACTTCGGAGTTTTTTAATTAACTTTTGCCTACGCCTGAGCTATTATTTGATCCTCTGTTGTCATCAAGGCCTTTATGAACTGTGGATAGTCAAGGGAACTGGGTAAGTGCTCCTCATTCAACAAGCACTGTCACTTACTTCCCTTATCTTGCCTCTCTCAGACAAAGAGATATAGCTTACAAACTGGACCACCCAAAAAGGACCCAAGGGTCAAAGGTGTGAATTCTTCGGCTGTGCAGGCGTTTCTTAAGAAGCAAGCATTGGAGAACAGACAGAAAGGTAACAGTGACAAAATTACAGTTTATGCAAATCATTCATTAATTATGCATATACTGTACAAAACACCAAAGGAATGTTTGAGTTATTGTGATTTTAATCAATCTAACTGGGTGTTTTATTCAGAAATGCAAATGAGGAAACAGAAGGATGAACTTACAGCCAAGAGGGTTGAGTTGAAGTCGGACCGTAAGGCACGTGCAATGGCTTCCAGAACTAAGGACAATTTCAGAGGCTACAATGGCATTCCAGTAGTACAAGAAGAACCTAAGAAGAGGAGATCGAAAGGAGAGAAGGTAGACGAAAAATCTAGGTATGACTCATTTGACCCAGAGGATGATGAGGACAATTTTGAGTATGAACAGACAGATTCCGAGCCGGAACCAGAGCCAGAGCCACTGAGACCGGGAAAAAGCATAAGTATTAGTGGGAGCAGTAGTAGCAAGTCCTCTATCAAAAAACTTGGTGGGCCACCCAAGCCCGCTCCACCACCCCTGAACTTTGCAGACTTACTCAAGTTGGCAGAGAAGAAGCAGTTTGAGCCAGTCGAGCTAAAAGCCAAGCCAGTGAAGAACGACGAAAGACTCCGCACAGCTGACGAGATAAGGGAATTGGAGCTGGAGCGCAAGGCCAAGAGACTGGACAAAGGGAGAGACTCAAGGCCAGAGAGAGAGAGAGACAGCAAGGCCCAATCTAGCTCTAGCTCATTCAGAAAAAGCACTGTAGAGAAGGAACAGAAGAATGGGAAGCCACAAAAAAACTCCACAGAAAAGCCCAGTCTGCCTAGTGGGTCAGGAAAGAAGTCAAAGCCAACATTGCCAAGTGATAAAGGCCACAGTTCTTCTAAGCTCTCTGTTAGTGACAGAGAAAGAGATAGACCGAAGACCTCTCATAGTGATCGAGACAGACCCAGGACAGGCATGTCTAGTTCTTCAGGTGCCTTAAGCAGTAAAGTCCCTTCCAAAGGGGCGTCCTCTCAGGTTCCAGCCAAGCAAGTGGCTCCCAGGCCCTCATCTGGCCACAAATCCAGCACCACAAGTGACCTTAGCTCCAAGAAGGGGAACTCATCATTACTTCAAGGAAGACCCGGAGGTATGTCTGGGGCAAGGCCTCCTAGCACGTCTGCAACAGGCCAAAAATGTCAGCAGGGGAGCTCCAGACAGCCCAGGCCCATTCAGGGCAGCTCACTGAAGGGAGTACCTACAGTTGGAGGCCACAAACCTGTAAAGGGAGAACCACTAAGGCCTGGAAGTAACTCCATAGTGAAATCAGGTAGTAATGGACAGATGAGACCTTCATCAAGTGGCCCACCCAAACCAGGGAGCCAACCTCAGGCAAGGCCCGGGGGTTCATTCCAGGCAAAAGCTGGTGGTGTCCCGCAGGCCAGGCCTGGTGGGAGCGGCCTCCCAGGTCGCTCTGGAGGTGGAGGAGTCCGGCCCCCAGGGAGCGCACCTGCTCGACCTGGGAATGGGGGACCAGTACCTGGACGGCCAGGCGGCAGCATTGGCTCAGGACCTGGGAGACCCAAGTGCACTGTGGTGTCCGAGACCATCTCATCCAAGAACTTTGGGGGACCCAGACCAGGAGTCCCTCCCCGGCCAGGCATGCCACAGAGACCTGGGATGGCTCCCAGACCAGGAATGCCACCCAGACCAGGAATGCCACCCAGACCAGGAATGCCACCCAGACCTATGATGAGACCGCCAGGTACAAACGAGAGAGAGGATAATGATATTACTAAGAAACTAAATATGAAACTAGGATGTGGACCTTGAGTACAAATTGCAATAATAATAATCTTTATGTATGTAGCACTTTTCAAAACAAAGTTTTTGAAGTCCTTCAAAATCAAAGACAAATTGCATAGAGCAATAAAACAGAAAGAACAATGAGGTAAAGCAATACAAATATAAAAAATAAATAGTCCCAGCCACAGGGATACAATAAGCAAATAATAGGCAAGGCAACAAGGATAAAAATTAGTAAAAGCCAAAGATTTAAAAAGGTCTTACGATAAAGGTAAGGCCTTACAAGTTTGGTATTTGGCTGAAGCTCTTATCCAGAGAGACTTACAATAAATGTGCAGATTCAGTGTCTTGCTGAAGGAGACTTTGGCTACGTTCAGACTGCAGGCAAAAGTGGCCCAAATCTGATTTTTTTGCTCATATGTGACTCAGATCTGTTTTTTTCATAACAGTGTGAACAGCACAAATCACATAGAATCTGATCTTTTCAATTCTGATTTGAGCCACTTTCATATGTGGTCCTAAATCAGATACAAGTCTGATTTTTTGCAATGCGACCTCAGTCTGAACAGTCATATCGGAATTCATGCGACTTTTACGTCACTCTAGATTGACATTCGTCACAAATCTGCGCTGGCGGGACTCTGTGAATACAAACATGGAAGACAGCTGCGATGGAGGTAGTCAGTGGAGAGACAGTGAGGTGTTAGGTGGGTTTATTATGGGTTTATTGTTAGGTGTAATTCTGTACGAGCAAAACTTGAGGGGTCATATCGTAACCGGTCTGTGTTTGAAAGCATATCGAAACAAATGGCCGAACGGGGCCACAGAAGAACATCAACTTATAAATGAAACCGTAAACGCTGACTTCAGTGGCCTCCATGTTTACTTCCGTACGACAGCGTGCTGCGTGTGACGTCTTTGTTATTGTTCTTTTGTGCATGTGGGTCAGTTCAGGACCGTGACCAGTTCACACTGGAATCTGATATTGGCCACATTTAAAAAATAAGCCAAACAAAAAAATCGGATCTGAGCAATAAATCCGAATTGAGCACTAAGGCTTGCAGTGTGAACGTAGCCTTTGACAGGACACATGGTGGTTGCGTGGACTGAGCCTGCAACCTTTCCGTTAGGGGATGGTCTCTAATCAGTAGGCCACTCACTTGATATTATCACTTCATATTATCATTATGGTATATTCTACATCCTACAAATAATTCTTTATCGTCGCTGAGTAACAAAACAAAGATGACTGAATGTGGACTGCATTTTATGTGATTTGAGATGTCATGGTAGTCAGTGAGTAGACAGCTCTACTTGAAGATGTTAAGCAACAGTCTGTATTTTGTGTGGCTAACAGCTGTTGGCATTTTGCAAGTAGCCCGAAACAACCGTGCCAGTAACACGGGGCAAAGGGTTTGTTTGCCAGACCGAATGAAGTGTGTCAGCAACACTCCACAGCCTTTGTAATCGCTCTTGGTTCAGTTCCATGTTGGAGGGGGAACAAGTTTTACGTTCAGATAAACAAAATGTAATTTCGGTGTCATTAACCTTCTAGTATTAAATAGACTTATTTTGTGTAAATTGTGTGATGCGATTAAGGCGGTAATTCTCAACACTGGCTTGCTCGCTGAACCATTCATATTTCCTACTTCCCTAAACTTAACCTCTTCATGATACGTGTTCATATAGGCATTAAAAAAATCACATGTGGACTAAAGGGCAAAGGCTTGCTCAGCATATTAAATAGTCCATCTCCAAAGTTAATTCCTGTATTTGTCGTCCAGGTACAATGCTACCGCCAATCACCTCGGCATACAAGAGGAAATATGAGGATGAGGAGGAGTACGACTCAGAGATGGACGATTTCATTGATGACGGAGGGGACGACCAAGATGAAATCTCCAGACACATCAAGGAAATCTTCGGCTATGATCGGTCCAGGTAAGGGGTTTGCCACAGTATATTCTAGTCACATTTAATTCACACAAGAGTCATCTTATTTCAGTGTATTGTAAACCAACCTCAATTCACATGAAAATAATAAGGTGTTTATGCTCTCTACCTCAGATACAAGGAAGAGAGTGACTATGCATTAAGATTCATGGAGAGCAGCTGGAAAGACATGCAGAAAGAAGAAGCCAGGAGGTAAGACAGGAGTACACCTCACACCTCGCATTACCATTCACTGTATGTCTGAGAAGATGAATTATGTCCCTTGTTTATATGAAACATCTCTCCATTTCCCAAACATACACCTATAGTATGTACTGTAGCCCAAGACCTCCTTGAGTTTAGAGTTTAGATACTGTTTTTAGGGACAAACATGGCATTAGAATTACACGCACACTACAAATACTGTGGTGGGGACTTCCAAAGCACTGATATACCTGATTCATTTTATAATGGAGTTTGGTAAAATCAGTATAATTTAGGTTCATAGTTAACCCCCCCCGTCCCAATTTTCTACCCTGCCGTTTGTGTGATTGGAATTTCTGCTAATTGATTCTGCATATGTAATTGGGAAGATGAAACACAAACACAAGTGAAAAACCATTCACATCATCATTTCGAGGCAAAGTTACATTCAAACTTTGTCACTTGTGGAATTGTTCCTGCGTAGTTCATGACCTGCCATTTTGCCTTTGGAATGACAGTGTATCAGAAGTGAAATGGGCCTCGACCGTCGTCTCATGTTGTGTCTCTCTGTGTGTTTGTGCTCTTTTCTGTGTCCCTGTGCTCTGCTGCGTCAGCCTGAGAATGGCTGTGCAAGAAGATCTGGAGGAGGAGAAACGAGACGAAGAGGAGCTGAAACAGAAGACTGCCAAGAGGAAAAAAACAAAGTGAACCCCGTTTACGTTTGAATTTAGAAATGGGGTTCCCGTGTTGACGCATGCAGGCCAGTCACTGTGTCCACCTCGTCTCGCATCTTTTGTTTTGTTCCTGCTTCTCTCCGTACTTGCTTGGGTAACAAGGAGGATGAGCGACACATGACATCGGAGGAAGAGGAAATGAAAAGGAAATACTACAGTGACAGCAAAATGGAAAAAATCAAATGACACAATGCACACAAATGATCCTACAGAAGAACATGTAGGATACAGTTAACAGTTCTCAGTTTTGCCCTGTTGCGCTATTTATTTCCCCGCCATTGAGTGTAAGGTTTGCACTATCAACAACACTTTTCTAAAAAAAAGCAGAGCTGCAAACAGAAATGTAAATATGCCACAGTGTGATTTTTTTTTTTAGACTGTAACAGCCACATACAATGTGAAATGTTGATGACATGCTATTTTTTGAGCAGAAATCAGTGCATTATTGCATATTTATCATAGTACAAATACTCTTAAGTTTTGATTGTAAATTTATTTAATTATGGAGAAGACATTACCGCTTGATGTGTTGTGTTTTTCTCTTTAAAATTATTTGACAGAAATGATTGGCTAATGGCTTTTATTTGCTTTTTATCGATTAGTTTTACATTTGTTTTCTCTGAGTATGACAATCTTGTGGGAAATTGTGACTACAAGGAAATGGAAACCACAGAAACTATATTCTACAATTTTACACTTGTAGAGAACAGTGTGACTTTGATTCATGATGAGCCATAAACTGTGGACTATATTGTTTACCTTGACCCTTAGTGACTATGTGTAACTGTTTTTGTCGCACATAGCCTCTACTAATCTCAAAATAACACTGTTTGAGTTTACTGTTACTGTGTTGCGTGGTCTGTGTTCCCCCTCGGCTTGCCGTACCTGGTGTTTCCAGTGGGCGGGGCCTGTCATTTGTCCACACCCCCCTTACTTCACAAAGTTTGCGGAAGTTTGTGTCGTTTATGAAATCATCTGTCAAGAGGACCGATTCAGAACTTACAGAAGTGTTTTGTCGTAGCGTTACTTCAATAGATGGACCTCAGCTCGGAGAAAATACAGCGGATCCTCTCAAAGGTTTGTTATTTAATTAAGGGCCGACTTTGGAAACTGAGATTTACTAGTACCGACTTATGCCGGCTAGCATAGCAGGCTAGTCCATGTTAGTGTCAGACTTCACCAACTGGCTCAACCAGATCTGTTCAGGACACTTGGCTTACTTAGCCTGTCCCGGAGAAACTTGAAAAACATGATAACATGCTACACCAAAGGTCGAAGATAAAACTGTAGTGGTTAGCTTAGTTTTCAAACCTAATTCAGTAATTGTAAGTCATGACATTGAGTTAAAAGTTACCTCAATGAGTGTAGCGACTGTACAAAATCATTGCCTTGGGCCGTGTGCTTCTTTCGTACGGTGCTGAAAAAATATTCCAAAGAGTATCCGTAGAAAGCGAATGAGTTACCTCTGCTACCCCATGCCTCAACTACTGCCAACCTGCCTTTGAGCAAGGTACTAAACACCAAGTTTAGCAGCTCACTGTGTGAACACGTGACTGTATGTGAGGCAGGGTACTGCAGAAAAAAAAATCCCTCCATACATTGACAGTTTTCATGAATTGGGCCTTCATTCATCTCAACAGTCACAGATGAGTCTTCTTCCCTCCTTGTTGGATTTAGAGAGCCTTGGACATTGTGCGTTCAGCTCAGTTTTAGAGCTAGTACCTCAGTTTTCTACAGATTTGATTCCTGTTCCCAATGAGCACCTATAAACCTAAGGACTTCGCTACTTTTTCTTAATCCACAAGAGCACTGTTACTTCTGTCTGAGTCTTATTTGCCTCTTTTATGATATCAGTACAAATTCCACGATGTTGCTGTTGAAGAGCTGCAGAAGATCCATCGCATCTACCCTGGGATGAAACCAGTCACAGGCACTTACAGTAAGTTTTCCTTGAAGAACCTGTCTGTGTTTTTGTTTCCAGTGTTTTAAATCAGTGCTTAAATCATTGCTTTCACTGAGACACGTTGGGACCTTCTTTGCAGACCTTCATATTTCCTTTACACAAGTCTAATTAGAATCTGTGTCCTGCTTTGACCTAACTGCTCCCATTGCCCATTTCAGCGTTCAGTGATGGCACCCAAAAAGATCTCCTAAAACTGGTTGGTAACATTCCTGTCAAATATGAAGGTAAGACTGACCAAAACACATCAGCTGTGAGTGTACTCCAGCTGGTTGAAAGGGCTTCGTCATCAGATGAAGCATGACAGATGATAAACACCACCTGGAACATGTCAATGTGGGATTATTGTTGTTATGTACTGACAGCAGCCTGTCTGTCCCCAGGCCGCTCCTACAACCTTCCCATTCAGCTGTGGCTGATGGACTCCTTTCCCTTCACGCCTCCCATATGCTTGCTGAGACCCACCTCCAACATGGTCGTCAGAGAGGGCAAGCACGTCGACGCCGGAGGACGGATCTACCTGCCGGGACTGCACAACTGGGACTATGTAAGGTTTTTAGGCCAGATGAGTCCGATTTTTAGAGTAACGTGGAAGCTGTTCAGCGGCGTTCTCATCCGTTTTGCTGCTGATTTTAACAGCCCAAGTCGTCCGTGGTGGGTCTGCTGAATGAGATGATCTCCAAGTTTGAGGAGGAACCTCCGCTGTCCTCAAAGAGCACAGGAGACAGCAAAGACCCCCATGCGCTTCTGGCCTTCGTCTCCAATCTCCAGATCAATGAAGGTGCGTCGCTTGATGGACAGCTGTGTAGTTGGTGATCAGTAATGGCATTAGTGGCTTCCTATTTGTAAATGAAATGTCCTTTTCAGGTGGGGTCAGACATCACGATCAACCGATCAACAAAGTCTCGGTTATTGGGGGAGGAGACTTAGGAATGGCGTCAGTGTTGAGCATTTTGGCGAAGGCAAGTCACACCGTACGTTGTTATTCAGGTATTTAGAGACATAAATACATTTAAACACCTTGCTGTTTCTCTTTTTCTAATGTTGACAGTTCACTTTTTCTCTTAATTGCTGTGTAGGGCAAAGTGGATAAACTTGTTTTCATTGATGTCGCCGAGAGTTCTACCAAGGGCGGCAGTACAGATCTGGAGATTTTCAATCTGCCAAAGGTTGAGGTGTCCAAAGGTGCGTCCTCTTTCTACACCGACACTGTAATGTTGCAGTGCATCCCAGCTGAGTCTAGCCTGGTGTCCAGCCCCTAGTCTTCAGCACTCTTTGAATTTGCATGCCGATTCAAAGAGTGCTGAGAGTACTTGAAGAGAGCTGAGTCATCACTGACGTTCGAGAGTTAAAGATTATTATAAAGGTGTCAGGATGGCATAGTGATTAGGGAGACGGTCCTTCAGCCCAAAGTCCTGGACTCAAGCCCCTGTGACTGAGGGGTTTCTGTTCTGTTCTTTTCTGAAGAAGAGGGCAAGCAAAAAAGAAAAGTCACAAAGTTGAAGCTGCTGTTTGTGGTTAGAAACAACCAACTGCCCAGGTTTTGGCTCTTTTTCTATGTGGTTTGTTGCTGCGAGGTGACTTGAGTCTAAACGCTGAACACGTGTCAGATCTCTGATCCCTGTTGACACTGTTGTCTCTCTGCTAGATTTGTCGGCCTCTGCAGGTTCCAAGGTCATCGTGGTCACGGCGAACGCGTGGAGCAACGAGCAGTCGTACGTGAGCGTGGTGCAGACTAACGTAGAGCTGTACCGGGGAATCATCCCGGGCCTGGCACGCCTCAGCCCCAACGCCGTGATGCTCATCGCCTCACAGCCAGGTCGGTCATGACGGCAAACACACTCACTGTGTAAATAAACATCCGCTGTCCTTATTACGCTTCGGTACCATCGTCTCTCTCTCTCTCTCTCCCGTTCCAGTGGACATCATGACCCATGTTGCCTGGAGACAGAGCGGCCTGCCCCCGACTCGGGTGATCGGGGCAGGATGTAACCTGGACTCGGAGCGACTTTGTCACGTCCTGGATATCAACTTGAACACTCACAAACAGGCCTGGGTCATAGGAGAGCTTTCAGACAACAAAGGTGAGCCGGATAGGAGCGATGACATATTTAGACGGATGCCTTGTCTTTGGATTAGTAGTCATGGTCAATGTCTGTCTTAAATGTCTGTCTGTAGTGCATTGCATGATTTATGTCTCTCTCACTCTCCCTCCCTCTCACTCTGTTCTTTTTTTTCACTCTTGTACATTGTTTACTTGTCCGTCTTCATTTGTTTTGAATCGTATTGGCAGAACCAGTAACGCCGCATTCTTTGCTTATCTCGTATGTTCTTTCCATTCTCAAGAAGGCTTGTAAATGCTGTGACTCATGCGCTTGTGCTTGTCTTTGTGTTGCAGTTGCTGTGATGAGTAACATTGGGCTGAGCTCTAGTCAGCAGCCAGAGATCGCTTCAGGCACCAGCTCTACCAAGCCACTGTTGGACAGGTACGGCCAGGGATTAGTTTCACTTTTGAAGTAATACTCGATTGAAGGATCGCAGTTGCATAAACTGCAGTTATGAAACATTTCTAGATGACTCGGCTGGATGCAAAATTGTGAGGGACAGCGTGGAGGTAAGTAAATGTTAGGAATTTAGAGCATTAGATGGATTAGAAAATGTACATGCCCACAATAAGGAAATAGATAAAAACCTTATGCATTGCATCTAACATTTACATGGAAGTTAATTCACAAAAGCATTACATTAACATTACTGAACAAGGTAAGGCACAAATATCAGTGTCGTGTTCTCACTGTACACAGTATCAGCACTGTAAAGTGTGTAAATTGAAAAACGGCCTGTTCGTGTGATGTTTTTGGTACATGCTACGAGTTTTTGATACTGAAAACGGTGTCCTGATGTAAATGTTTCTGTGCATTTAGAGGGTTTGAAATGATGAAGACTCGAGGCCAGCGGTCATGGTCCGTGGGTCTGTCCATTGCTGACATCGCCTGCAGTGTCCTGACAGACAAGAAGAAGACCCACTCCGTCTCCACACTGGCTCAGGTAGCACATCCCATGTCTGATTAGCAAAACAACCGTTCTCATCTGCTGGTATTCTCACCATGAGCCTCACCTCCATCATATGTCATGCGTTATATTTCACTTATTTCCCTATTTACATACAGTCAGGATTAGGTCTTAAGTACTGCTATCTCTATGTTTAACTGTATTAAGACAATAACACCAACAAAACAAAAAAAGCAATTTGTTCCTTTTGTGTAGATGACATACTATATGTACATTCAGGTGTTTAAAGGACATTTTCATGGACAACAGATTATGGAAGACATGCATTAACAGTGTGTGTGTGTGTGTGTGTGTGTGTGTGTGTGCGCTGTAGGGCTGGGGGGGCATCAGCTCAGAGGTGTTCCTCAGCCTGCCCTGCATCCTGGGAACAAACGGTTCCACACGTCTAGCCGGAGTGTCTTTGGGACAGGAGGAAGACTCCAAACTGAGGGAAAGTATCGCCTCCCTCTCTAACCTCATGGCTCAGCTTAGGATATGATCACACTCCTACAGCCCAACTGACTAACCTGGACAAGGCTGTTACGGACTGACAAGGTTCTCCAGTCAACACACCCTCAGCAGATGGACTGTGCCTAGGAAATTAAAAGTAGCTTCAGTTAGTTGCCTTTGAAAAGTTGAAAGCAGGGTTGGACAAGAGTGTATCTCAAATATGTGTGATGCAATCTTTCAGATTTGTTCCTCAATTGTCAGCTGATTTTGTGTATTCACCGTGGGTAAAATATTCAGAAACAACCATGTAGCGATTGCATTTTTGCATTTCTTGAAATTCCCATGCCTATGAAAAGTTAGTCATTTTGCATTAGTCACCTTGCATTACACAAAATCTGTAAGTCAGAACATGTTACATGAAGGAAAAAAAAAAAAAACTAAACTAAATGTACTGGTAGAATAATCATTTATGACAGCCATGAAATATTTTTTTAGAACTCTCCAAATAATACTGGTGTTTTTGGTTTTAAACATAACACTACTGCTAATATCACTAAACAATAACACCTTCTTATTTTTGTCAGTGAGAAATCAAAATGACAAAATTTACCTAAAATCTTCTTTTGCCAAAGATAAAGTTTTGTGTATGTGATCATGTAATTATGTTTATGCAGCTTTTCACGTTGGATCTTTACCTTTAATACCTCTGACCAAAACCAGGGTGTTGGTTGAAATGAAGTAAGTGGCATGTATATTTTATATGGTACAGGGTACTGGTGGCTGCATTGTCTGATTGATGGAGTACAGCTCATAATGGCCTTATCCTACTGGCTTAATGCTATTTCCATATTTTTAATGACGGTATGAAAAAGCTTATTACATGCCTTTATATTTAAAATGCCTTTGCCATCGTTTTTGTTTACTTTCTTGTGTAAAAAGACATTGCACTGCTGGAAATGAAGTGATGTACAGTATGTAATACTAAACAATTTTGTGGGTGTGCAATAAATATCTGAGACTAGATTTGTTTTGTTGTCTCTGTGGGGAGGAAAGACAACAGACACTCAAGGTTTATCTCTTTATAAAACTCAAGTAAATAGTTGCATACATGTTCATGAACTTTGGTCTGAGGCCCAACCACACCAGTGACAACACGCATGTTAGTTATTATAATATGAACAGTGATGTAGAACTGGTGATAAGGTCACATGACCGTAGGACTTGACGAGTTGATACTGATCCAGCACTGCAAAGACGCTTACATACAGGCCCAGATCCAAGTTCTTGAGTAAGACAGACCATGAATCTATGCAGCCGCCAGACCAAAGTTCATGAACAAACCATATTACAACATCTGTTAATATCACTCCCAAAATGAAAACATTTTTTTTGGCAGTAGTCTTCAGCCCCATTAGAAAAGGAACAGAATATTTGAAGAGAATTGCGAAACCTCTTGGTAATGGTGAGTGCAAAAACAACAACATAAAACTGATGTTCATACACAGTAAATATTGTAATATATAATTGAATGAAGCAACAACAGATATAAACATGTCTGACTACAGGTCCTTGTATTGTACAGTATGGCTCAACTTCCATTTCTCTTTTAAATTTTTGTTATAGATAAATTGACAGTAACTTCACTACAATGGCTCCAAAAATATGGCTGTGCATATGAATCCAACTTGCTTCCATTCATTCACTTCTCTCTCCTGTCTGCAACAATCTAGAGACTTCCTATGGCAAAGTACTGTAAGCACTGTGTAATATGGCATTTGTCCTTTTACTCTAAAGTCTGGCTAACTTGGTCATTTGACAGGTCAGTCTAGATGTAGAAATGGCACTGACAATGTACACTTGGTCAAAATAGGCATTTTAGGTAGCATGTGGATCATGTTCAGAGCTAGTTTCCCCAAAAGTATCTCATCACTGGACATGGGTGCTAAAATGCTTTTGAGAACCTCAGCCAAGAATGACTTCCACCTCCACTGTCAATCTTCCATACTGTCAATGTGTACCAGTTCTGACCACTAGATGGTGCTACTCTTCATAAATATTTCTCACAATGTTTCTCATCCCTGTCTGCATTCAGTCTATACTGTTAATAATCCTGCATGCATCAAATCCTTATATTAGTCTTACATTTTCACCTTGTTCAGCCTTTATACATGCATGTACATAAATCCTAATAAAATATATACAGTACATTATTGCTGTGAAGTCACAGAAGTGTCAAGACAAATGGATGTAACTGATACCACTGCTTTGAAATGCAAAGGGTATTAACAAATGAATAAAAACAAAAAACACAAGCAGCCCAATTCCCGCAAAGTACCCACTGCTGCTTGCGTGGAACACAAATGACTGGACCGGGCTCCACATGAATCAGCCATGCTTCAGTATTTACACCAGTGACTTATTGCACCATGACTTCATAAAAAGAGAGATAAAAGTTTCCCTGCTGGTGACAGTAACTACTTTAGCAAACTCATAAACGTCTGCATGCAAACTGCTTTGGCCTCAAGCATACCAATCCAATTTACTAACAGTGGTCCTATGTTGTCAAGTATCAGCTTAAAGATACATACAGTAAAGAAACAGTGTTGCATTAAAGGTTTCTTATGAGTTTTCACATACTGTTGTGTTAAGATGTGTGAGCCTGCTCACAGTTCACCATAAATGCAGTATTGGTATAAATGTATAGGCTTTGGGTGCTTTAGCAAAGACTAGCTTATATAACGACCTCAAAAGCCCTTGAGTTAGAGTTGCTACCCTCAGTGCACTGGGATCAGGTTAAGACACTTTGTTGTAACAGGAGAAAAAAACAGAGATTAGAGATGAAGCAATGGTGAAACGCTCGGCTGGTATTAAGATCACCTCACTTCATCTGTGTGAATGTATGACACTATCCATCACCTTGAAAATCAAATCTGGTCTCGCACACTAAAAAGAGCAGACGAGTTAATATACTCGCGATTTGTGCAGCAAACAGTAACAGACAGCAGTTTTAAATACTATAAGGTCAACACTTACAAAAAGTTAACTGCCCTTAGAAAAAAGGTGCAAGCATCACAAAAGTCTGTACATGTCAATGAAAAAAGTCCTTTCACACAAAAAACCTTTGACAGATTGAATATCTACTGGCCATGGCGAAGGCCTTTCTCCTTCACTTAATAACTGGCTTTGAATAGTAATCCAGCATAATAGAAAAGCTGGATTTTCATACTAGAACATTTCCTGGCCATAGGAAGGACTTCAAAAAGTCACCGATTTGGGCAGCTGCTGTCCCCCTGAGTGCATCCTGTAAAAATCTGGGCTGGATTGGACCAAGGGCACCCCTACTGGTGACTGTCCTGAGGGCCTGGAGTGGCCCGGGGGAGACCCGGTGTATAACAGTGGGGCTGGGAAGGCAGAATGGTCCCTGGGGCCCCTAGAGAAAGGCTGAGAGTAGCTGGATGAGGTGGCTGTGTGTGTGTCTGAATGGTTGGGGGAACTACACTGGAAGGGAGCGAGTCTGTCGGCGAAACAAGGCGGAGGAGGGGGGATGATGGAGTCCTCCACCCAGTTGTCCTCTCCTTCATATTCCGGCTCCTGAGGCAAACTGGGGAGAGCACAAAGCGAGCGAGGAAGAGCAGGGGATGGTGGGATAAATACAGGGGGTGGAGGGAGGGGGTACAGAGCGGGGTCGTAGTCTCTATCCATGGGAGGCGACGGGGGGTTGCCGTACATGCCGGGAATTTCCTCAGGCGTGGAGCCCAACCCTGGGCTGTGAGGAAGCGTAGCTGCCAGATCCATCAGCCTCTCCTGGTAGCGGTCCTCGTCTTCGGCCTCAGAGAGGTTGTCATACTGGGACGTGTTGGAGGGCCGTCTGTCTCCCACAGGCACCGGGACACAGAGAGAGACTGGGAACTTGGTTGGCTTGGGAGGAGGAACTCTGGAGGAGGAGGAAGTGAAAGCATGGGGAGGGACGGGCTTGGAGGAACGAGGTTCCTTCTGCATGAGGTCAAGGGATGTGGGCGGTTTTGGGCGTCGTTTTGGAGATGGCTTCACCGGAGTAGGACGCTCCAACCTCAGTGAAGGAGCAGAGCAGGGGGAGAGTGAGCGTTGCTGTGTCTCTGGGCCAGTCCCATCCTCTAGGCAGGGTGTTTCAGTGTCCTGGGGTGTTTGGTCGCTCTGCTCAGGGTAGCAGAATGGCGGAGGAGGTAGATCGGGAAGATCCAGAATCTCCTCCTCAGTCTGCATGACAAGAGCATCCAAAGATGGGGGCTCATAGGGTGGAGGCCAGTCCACAGGCTCCTCCTGGCTCTCTGGGTCTCCAGGCTGGGTGTCCTCTTTTCTCCTCTCCTCAGCCTGGCTAACCTGTGGGAACCTCTCCTTCACGTTACTGACCGCTGCTACTTCAGAACGGGGCTTGTCCACTGCTTTTGGTGGCAATGGAGGTGGTCTGCAGGGAGATGGTGGTGCTTGTGTGTGTACTACAACTGGGTCTGGGGAAGGCATAGAAGGGGTGTGTGCCCCAGAGAGGTTTCTGGAGTCCTGGGGGTCCCCAGGTGAAGGGGTCTGGTCTTGGGTGATGGTGTCTGGCTGTTGGGCCTCTGTATGGGGCTGGTTGTGGGGTTGTAGATTCATCTTGGCCTCCAGAGGAGAGTCAGGCTGCAGGGGCAGTAGAAGAACTGGTCTCTCTTGACCCAGAGGTTTCTTTGGCAGCTCTTCTGACTTGGCTAAAAAGAGAAGTGGGAGATAGGGGATGTATCAACAATGGAAAAAACGCAACTATGAAGTACATCAAACAGAGGGTTGAGTTTTGAAATATGTGGTTTTGGACTAGAAACTAGAGGAAACGAAAATAGAAACAAATTTTCATTAGTGAGGATGCAAAACAGATTTTTCTCCCCTTGGCAATTCATTATTGTTATATTAAACAGTCCCCACCTGGAGGAGGCAGGTTCAGCTTCTTACTGCGCAGCTCAGACATGGCAGCCTGTAGCTGCTCCACCACCACATCATCAGGCAGGAAGAAAGACGCAGCCAGATGCTCCTGAAGAAACTCCCTAATGTCCTCTAACTGAAACTTCAGCAGACGCTCTGAATGGACACACATAAGACAAACAAGAGGACAGCCAATTAACTCATGGGATGGATGTGACAGTAATCTGTGAGGTTAGAGGTCAATTGATGGGAGGTTAAAAGCTGAAACAGCTGTCAGGTAACTTCTGTGATAAGGTGAACCAAAAAAATACAAACAAGTCAATCATATTTAGTGCTTCAATAGGTGGTGTAACACGGAGGCGCCAAACCTTTCCTACTTAATTAACTTAATGATACCAACGAAAGAAGCAGCCCAACAAGTGACTTGTTTTGAGAGCAATCAACCAATCTGGTGAGGCACTCCTTGAGCGAGCATCCAATGAAAAGTAAGCATTCCATTCTTCTCCACAGCAACCCGCCACTTGCATTATGTAAGCCATCCACTTATGAGGCAGCCAACCGAGAGGCAGCGTGCGATGTAATCCACACGGTAATACTCACTGGTATAGCAACAGCAGCTATGGCTGTATCTGGGCATAAAGCTGGTTTCCCTGACTCATTTAGAGCACACGGCACAGCACGGCATGGAGGATGATGTCATCAGCCTCATCCTCATACTCACTCTTGTGTAATTTCAGGGTTGTGTAAGCCATGGCGGTCAGTATCTTCTCCCCCTCCAATATGTAGATGTCCCATAAACGCAGGGTGAGGGTGAAAGGGGTCTGTTATACAAGACACACAGCGGCACAAAGTCAATGTCATTAAAAAAAGAATAACACAACCCCAGATGTTTTTCTATTTGGGCATCAAAGGAAACGAGGGAAATGCGTCGTGATGTATTGATATTTTAAATGCAGGACCACATCTGGGACTACAGATGAACAGGAAGGGGTCCAGAGATCCAAAAGTCATGCAATTCATGTTCTGAAAGCAGCTGAGGAAATACAATGGAGACTCACTCTGTCAATGAAGCACTGCAGAAACCATTTGGTGGTGTAAATCCCGGTTGTCATCTGCTCCTTGTCCTGTGGGGGGGTTTTAATGAGAAATGGTCTCTATGGGAAGTCACTCTTCATAATCTGTTTTCAGTTTTAAGTTCCGCTCTCCAAATGGTTCTGACACTTGGACTCTTCCGTTGCAGTAATGTTTTGAACATGTGGCCTTTTGCAACAGAGATTAATCCAATTATGAGTAATGACTCGATTACATCAACTACAATTCACAACCTTCTAAGAAGTAATCAAGCCTCTCCCATTGACAGCACCATCAGTCATGCAGATGTATCTCACCAGGTGCTTCTTCAGCTTAGGCAGCATTTTGGAGAGGATCTGCTCATGGTGGGCCTGGAAACGCTGCAGCTTGGGAAACCCTGGGATGAAGAACCCTAGTAGAGTGAAAGAACAGATCAGCATGCCATAAATAATGTGTGGTGCAGGTAGAGAAATAACACATTTGAATTCATAAGCTGAGCAAGGGCAACATGAGAAAACATGAGAACAAGGTTAATGATGTCCTTTGCAGTTCAGCACCAAACAGAAAAAACAATTTACTTTTACTAAAGTGAAGGCTATGGTCTGATGTGATATCAATTTTTGCTTGTCAACCAACATGCATTAGACAGGCATCTTCCTCCACACTACCATCCTCCTTGAATAGTTTCCTCCTTCATCCTCTTTAACATGAAGTTTTTTGGTCTTTCAAATCACCCCACACTAATCAACCCTCCCCTCATCTGCCTCACCGTGCATGGCATGCTTGCTGTTGGTGAGGAGCTGGGAAAGGGCCCAGAAAGCATCTTCCTCGTTCAGGTACATGAGCAGGATGGCAGCGATCTGACTCATCCCCTGGCAGTAGCTCACCTCCTGGGGGAACACAGGAGAGCAGACAGGTTCAATTAAAACAGCACGGGGCAAATGAAGAGGAATTATTCATAACTTAATGTAGCACACAAACAGGACCAGAGACGAGGGGAGGAGGACACCTGCATGTCTGATGTGGTCTGAAGGCAGACAGTGGATGTCTGATGAGGTTCAGCTGTGCACACAGAGGAGCTATAGGCCTACGTGCTGCTACACTGTCATTAATTTAATTTACCAAAGGTTGTACAACAATTTACTGCAGTCAAAACATAAATTCTCAATAATGTCTATCATGTCTAAACCCTGTATTACTGCCAAATCTGACTCCATAATGATCTACACTAAACAAATCACCCTTGGCGCACACAGTGTACACAAACCCAAATACACATATTTGCTATTTGTCCATATTAAGCCAGATTTATTGCGCAACTAAGAATGAGCACTCACAAGTATCCTTTCATGGAAACAGTAAATTTCATTAGGGTTACAATGAGGTTAAACTAGACATTCTCCACATTCTTTCTCTACCATCACATATGGGGAAGGACAAACACCGTTTCCCCCCCTCTCCCTCCCTCTTTCTCTCTCTCTCTATCTCGCTCCCTCCCTCTCTCTCCTACTGACCCAGTTTCTGATAAGCAGTGTGAGTAGAGGGGAAAACGGAAAAGGGGAACAGCACATGGCCATTTCCTCTGGCTCAAACACCTCTACCACACAGGAACCAACTACACTCCCAAATCAGAAAAACAGGACTGGATTGTGTTTGTGTGTGTGTATATGTGTGTGTGGGGCAAAGTACATAAGCATGAGGTCTGTATTTATGTCTGTATTAAGTCAAGAAACATAATGATAATAGCTTTGTAATATATAATATGTAATAATATTTCCATCCTCTCCATTCCCCATCTCTACCTCGAAGAGACATGGGCTGATATGGAAGAGCTTGGCGGCAGCAATCTGACCTTGTAAAAATATTGATAAATACATATTGAGATATGTTAGAAATATGATGGCATGTATGGATGCATATACAGATTTACGGTATTTTAGTAAATACATGTTGACACAGATAATGCCTGCTCAGTCACAGCAGCCTCAACCCTGTCAACCACGCTGAGACAAACTCTAGCTTATGGTGGAGAAAGTACAGTGGGACACAGAGGCAGTTTCGCAGAAAAGAGATGCAGTAAAACAGAATCGTCGTCATCATCCTCATCATTGCTGGCCTCAGTATCCACAGCTGCAGTCCAAATAGATAAGAAGTCCAGAGTCATCATAAAGGGAACAGAGTTTAACGATATAAAAGGTGGTGATGAAGATAACAATGAAAATGGCTTGAAGGGTCATGAGGAATGAGGAATTGAGATATACAAAATGTCATACGCTTGCCATTTCTCTGACAGTGTATCTGAGGTAAAGAAAACCAGAACTGTACTATAGCTATATTATATTGTACCTTGCCTAGCTAGTTAAAGTAAAGTTTTATTATCAAAGGGGACAAACCGTCTCAAGGACCTGAACACTGAGTATAAAGGGTTACTGCTGGTCTGACTGCTACATTGTGTTTCTGTACATTCAGGCTGAGCCACACTTATAAATAAAAGATCTCACCCAAAGCTCTAAACGAGGATGAGAATGGATGGGTTTAGAGTGCTTGTCCTGTTCTCATCCCACTGTTTGGCCAAGCAACACACTCTAGCGCTTCTCCACATTATGTAACACACACACTTAGATATGCACACACACACACACACACACACACACACACACACTTACTGTGTTGTAGACAGAGTAGGCTGCTAGTACATGAAACAGCGCCTGCTGCCTATAGAGAAAATAGAGAAACCAACAATTCAGCTTTAAACTAGAAAAACAAGGATACAGTTCCTTAGAAAATAAGGTAACACAGCAAGCTGAAACAGAGAAAGAGTATGGGAGTTTAATAGATGAAAATTCCCCAAAGCCACATGAGCGATGATTACTCATGCATAAACCATCTCATCTCTAAACGAATCCCATCAATTAGCACAGACAGTTACATTCAAAACAGCCGCAAATAGCTCTGGAGAGGCTGTCAAACCCTGGCTAAGTCCCAACATCCTGTTAGCCTATGTATCAATGTGTGTGTGCGGATATCCTTTACTTCTATCGAATGGTCCTCTGTCTGAGCTCTCCAGCTTTGCCCATCGCAGCAACGTTTAAGTATTAATGAAGGGTGTGTGTGTGTGTGTGTGTGTGTGTGTGTAGACAGCGGATATGCCAGACCTTCCAGAGGCCTGTGATCTATTAGTCTCCCAGTGACACTAAAGCATTTCAGGGATGTGCAATAATAATTCCACATCTTGCAGTGAATGTGAACATGTGCCATGCGTATGTTTGGGTGCTGCATGCAGGGGAGTGTGTGATGGCATATTTGCAGGCATTAAAACACTCTTATAGCGGTGCAGTGGGCAGACATGCACGGTTGTGTGCTGTGCGGCTGATTAAATTTGGTGCCTCAACAGTTTCTGACAGTGAACACAAGGCAGCCAATGTGTGTGTGTGTGTGTGTGTGGTGAGGGGTAGGGTGGAGGGTGGACTCCCGAGCTGAGTGAGCTTTTTCAGGGCATTAACAGATATAATGTAGACAATTAGAGGAGATCCCCCACCCCCGAGGCCTACATAGTAAATACATGCCTTATAGACACTGACAGAGACAGGAAAGGGGCCTTAAACAGCTCTCAGTGTGTCTGTGTGAACAAGACAGCTGTTGACTTGCAGGGAAGGAGTGGGCAGCCAAGCAGGATGGAACTGTGTTTAGGTCTGTTTGGATTCAGAGGCTTTGAATTGAAGGGGACGTATGTTACCAAGGGCATGGAGAGAGAGCACTCAATCACACACTCAAAGTTAAACTGCCCGTGAAAGACCAGAATCACCAACCTAGGTGCAAATGCAATAATACATTAAAGTGTGCGCGTGTGCTTGAGGCCAAATCATGTATGTTTGATAGTTTTTTTTTTTGCTTCTTTCTATTAGCGTTATATGTATGAATGCGTTTTCTCACAGCATGTGAACGGTGTTTTTCTGTGAGCATTTCATTTATATGTACAGTGTTACTCGCACCATTTCCTGTGGGGCCTCACTCACTGACAGGAAGGCTAACAGAACACTGAGAGGGAGGAAACCACTCTTGCTTTGGTTTTGTGTGTGTGTGTGTGTGTGGGTGTGTGTGTGTGTGTGTGTGGATGGTCCTGGGAGGTTAGAGCCAGAGTTCACGCCCTGCAGGAGACTTAGCAAGGGCAGACCTGAACGCGAGAGGTCGATGAACAAAAAACAACCGGAGCTTTGGAGACCCCCCAAGCAAAACAAACCAATGAGTTGAAGACACGTTATGAAAGCTGAGCAACCCATATATCACTTACTTAACGGTGGCTAAAGGTCAGAGGAGTATTCGCATGATCCATAGGAACACCAGAAGTGTGTTTGCTGTGGGTTGCTACTGTGATTCTTAAGGGCGGCGGTGACATAACCGTGTAAAAGGAGCAATGGTGAAATCATCACATCACATCAGTAATGATTATAGATCTATTAATCATCACTCATGCACTTAAAACCCAATTTAGATGTCACAATTAACGCAATCCAAATGTGACGTGTTCTAATATTACTGTGGCATTACCTGACACAGTAATGAATGTTGTTGAATGTACATTTACTATTCAAATTCAAAATTCACAGCCTTCTGCTGACCGAAGCTGGGGACTCACTTGACTCCAAAGCGGTCCATGAACATGATGTGGTTCCTGAAGGTCCTGTTGACGTCCAAGTCTATTTGCTTGATCTCTGTGGAGAAGCTACGAGCCTGCTGCTTCATTTTCTGGAGGAAAGAGAACGGGGGAAAAATAATAATTAGAAATTGTAGACAAATGCCAGAATTGATCATTTCACAGTATCCACATTGTTGAAGGGAAACCTCAGACTGCTAAATAGTGAGCTTCATTTATAAGATTCATACCTCATATTTTCCGGCGTTGTCTTGTTTGACCTTCTCTATGTCCAGGAGCAAGGCCCAGGCTTGCCCTCTTAGCTGGAGAGGGATGCCCTTATACACACGCTTCACCATCTGAAATACACGGGACAGAGACATATGTGCAGATGGATGGATAGGTATACCCTTAAAAACAAAGAAACAAAGAAACACACACACAACCAACCAGAGGAGAGAGAGAAGGGCAGAAGGTCACTTATAAATGCTGCTTTATTTTTTTAGCACTTATGTACATGTTTCAACTGTCTAGACCAAAGAGGAGGAAGGAATAAGAGAAGGAGCTGTGGTTAAAAGGGGAATGGAAAATTATGAGAAAAGGAAATACTACATCAAATAATAGACAAATGGGAAGCGAGGGCTAAATTGAGACAGTATGACTGACAAGAATGTACTGTATGTGTGTGTGTGTCTGGGTGTATGATGGGAATCACAACTAAGTTGCGCACCTTATCACTATTCCTGTACTTGTCCCACTTCTTCACCATCTTCAGCCATTTCTCCACCCGCTCTATCTCCTGCTGTTTTTGCTGGGGAGGGGAAAAACACACATAATTTAGGCACCCTGCATATGTCATGGAGCTTAAACGTGATATGCAATGCCAAAATACAGATGCAGCAATGCTGAAAAAAAACAACAACAACATCCCCAAAGCAAATACCTTCTCCTCAACAGCACTGGGTGTTGGCAGCTCTTCCTCACTGGAGCGGAAATACACAAATACATAATGATAAGAACTGTGAGAGGATGATCTAAGTTTAACAGTAGTGTAACACATCATCATAATGTGGGAGAGAGACAGGAGAGAGAGATATAGAGAGACAGAGAGATAGACAGACAGAGAGGGAGGGAGAGGAAGAGGGGGAGAGAGAGAGAGAGAGAGAGAGAGAGAGAGAGAGAGAGAGAGAGAGAGAGAGAGAGAGAGAGAGAGATTCCAGATATGAATGAAAGGTATTCTCCAAGAATTCAAGCCACTAAATCTCCAGTGGAGGAAGCTCCAGAGTGTCAGGTAAACTTACTGCAGGAAGCCAAAGCGGTCAGTGACCTTGTAGATGCTGTAGTCAGCATCCTCCCAGGGGTCAATGCTGACGCCCTCCTGCCTGCCCTGAAACATGTATATAACCCCCATTAGAAAATACTGTAAGTACAATACATAGCGTACTTAAAAGGCAACTTAAAGAGTCTCTTGTCTGCGCTGAAAATATACAATGAAGCAGTGGGTGATGCAGACAGAACAAGTAGGATAAATGAACACACCAGGTTGAATGTTGTGATGGTCATGATGAGGCACAAATGTACACAGTCACACAGTTAAGTTGTTGTTTTTGCGCCCGTCTGCCACTACAGTCTTTAAAACTAGTTTCATATGTGGTGCTCTAGTTTGCCTATTCCTAATGGGTGCATTTGAAAGTGTTTTAACCCTCATCTGTGAAGGGGTAAAACACACAAACTCAGTCACAGGCATGCAGCTATGAGTTCATAGGTTTCAGCCACCACTCGCCAGAGCATCGACTTGCTTTGATGTGCGAGATATGCCTGGGCTACCCTTGTTTGAGGAGACATTAAGCCACCTCAAAAAGAGCTGTACAAATCAAGCTTTTACTTTCTTTTTGTGAGAGAGACGTACAGGAGCTGTCATGAACTGCCTGCCCTCCCTGACATTTGGCAATAGTGGCTTGGTACAATCTGTCCCTGAGCTCAGCTGTTCAGCTCAGGGCAATCCTCTGCTGTCTAGTCTCTTCCAAATGTCCCGTGGCAATTCATCAATTTATAAGCTACACAACCTCACATGTATCATCTCTGGATATCTGACTAGTCCTGAGTACAAATCAATGGTTAGTGAGGCCAATGTCATCAAATGGAGTTAGGTGATGATATTATCACACACACACACACACACGCGCGCGCGCACACACACACACACTTACCTTGTCATATTTAGAGATGATGTCAGCCCGTTCCTCTGCTATCAATGTCTCTATGTCCTTCTTCATGTCAAAATCTGGAAGGTAACCATAAGAATTAGCCCAAACCATAGAAAATATGCCAGCATATTAACTTTTTAACATATTGTGGCTCAGTCATTATTGATCACTTATTGAGTCACTTATTCATAAGAATAAAATAAGATGAATTCTGTTTTCATGTGATACTTAATTGATCCCCCATAGGAAAATTTAATTTTCGCTTGCCCCCCTCTACAGGGAGAAGACGACAGATGTTTAGTCCCATCTCTTATGCCACTGGATGATTAGTCGACAGTGGATGGTCAGCCAAAAGACACCCTGGCTCTGCAGTCGGACAAGCTTGGGCCTTGCCCTCATTCAACCCTGCTAACCTCATACAGCACAATCCCATACCGTAACTAGTCCACTGTAGCTCTGTGCTGTCTGTATTACCAACCTAGTCCTGTCCTACACTGCCCTACATTACCTAGCCCTGCTCTGTTCTGTGGACTCAAACAACTCACCCACACAATACTAATGTAATACTTTGTTTTGTCTCCCTCAACAGGGAGGTGAGAGTGCAGGGCGAGCTTCAGAACAAACTGTGGAGCTGGTAACGGTTTAGTGTCTTGCTCAAGGACACTTCTTGCTCAAGAAGCCATTTCACTACTCCACCCTGCTGGTGGGTTAGATTTGTTTGAGTTGCATCTACCCTAACAACGGGACTTCTGCGCAAGCCACAGAACAGACATCATATGAGGTGTTGAAACCACGGCCAACTCAAACCTTGACAGACCACAAACCATGCTGTAGCTTCTTTCCGCATTTCTCATCGCATCAACTTGCTACCCTATAACACCATGCACAGACACTATCCATCACCAAACCCAGTGGCAGCACTAACAATTTGAAACATCATATGCAAAAGCCAGAACTTAAGCTAATGGAGTAGTACTGTGTACAGTTCAACAGGTTCAAAAGGCCTACATCAATTTGGATAGTGTCTTTTACAGCTGAAGCTTAGTTTAACATTAATGCAGCCACATTAAAAGAAAAGAAGAACATTATTTATTTAAATAACATTATAATTTTAAATATCACAATTGGGCAGGTCCTTCAGAAGTGAGCTATGCAAATGTATGCATGATTTAGGCCTAGTTGTAAAGCTTTTGTAAAATCTCAAATGGTACACCAAGTGGACAGATGTAGAATGGTTACTGAGCTAACAGTGACTGTGGTTTTGAGAGATTAAATTATATTTGAAACTATAACCTATGAATCCCCATTGCGTAGTATAAGAATAGAGCACCGAGAATAGCACAAATGCATGAGAAAACAGAACTGTGAGTCATGAGTAACCAGGGTAAGGCCCTACATACTCAGGTTATGTAGGGTCTCTAAGGCTGGGGACAAAACTAGAAGACTTAATCCTAACCGATTTTGAAAACACACCTCATCACACACATAACGTATTTCACTGTTTCTTTTGTCTTTCAGTCATAAATATGCTACACTAAAAGATTGGGCAAAGACCGAGCATCACACACTTAACGATATCCTGCTGACTCCTGAAACATCGCTGACCTCAGGAACTCTAATCTTGTGGGAACTTGTGCAATCAACCATGAGTCAATGTGTATTGACATTAATGCAACATGCATCAATATGCACTGAAAAAAAACATGGAAAAAAACAAAAAGGGAATTTGGGTTAGGGTTGTCGATGCAGTCGACATGGGCTGTACACTTTTCAACAGGAGCTGGAGGTGAGTAGCCTCCATCAGAAAAAAGGTAATGCTAGTTAGGCTAGACACACATTTTAGGACCCATCCAGATGTAAGGTTGTTGTATCAAACAAGTTTGATGTGATCGGCATGGCTCAGAGTCGATTGGGATGGTTAAGACTGGATGTGTAGGCTTAAACCCCTCACACTACCAGATCATCTGTGCAGACCACATTACTTGCGACCAATTGGGAGTTTCCACTGAATGTCGGGATGGACTAGTATGGTGTCTGATAATCCTCTAGTGTGTGTTACACAGATCTATCACTCTGTGATGAAGAACCAGTCTTAGATCCTTTGGAAAAAGTGAACTGACATTGTAATGCTAGGAAAAGACAGAAATAGATTTTTTTATGAGCTTGGAGAAAAACTTGAGTCTAAATATGAACATGGGGTTATAGTACTTGACCAAGACCTAAAGCAAGTAGGGTAGATTGTGCAGACTAGTCAACTCAATAATTGTTGAAGCAAACATTTGATATATGGGCCTGAGACTGTGTGCTATTCCTGGGCTAATTGAATTGAGGGTTAATCACAAGCAGAGGGTTGAGACTACAGCAGGCCAGTGGGTCAGGACCGGGGGATATGAAGTGTGTAACAGACTCACAGTCATGGAAATTTATGTTTCTAGTTTGTGTGCATGTGTACAAGTTTTTGCCTATGTCTGCATGCACATGCAGGGGCATCGGTGCTCACTCTCAGCAGTCTGTCACATGAAAGTGACAGACTGGCCCCAGCCCGTGGGAAAAGGCCGGACGATGGAGGCCGGAGCCCTTGGCGAGACCAGAGCTCAGCTGCTCCGAGGGCCTCCTCCCCCTCCCTCCCTCTCACAGTGTCACCCCTGCCTCACCCCGGTCGTCCACTCTAAGCCTGCCGCTAGCCTTCGCTGGCCTGATGTGCTCTGGCAGCCTGGCTCGGCTGCTCAGCATTTGTCAGGGCTGAGGAGCCACCCGAGAGAGAGAACAGCCTCACCGCTCATATGCCAGATCAGCATCTCAGAATGCTGTTTGGATATGAAGAATATGCTGGCTATGCCTGGCAGGCACCCTGGACTCTGGTGTAAGACTTGCTTCATAAACTAGGGTAGTCACACCCATTGTATGTAGGCTTTACAGTATCAAGGTTAAATACCACTCTGCTATTGTCTGATGCATTACCAAAGCAGTGAGTAGGATGGCATCATTGGACAGAGATATGACAAACTTCATTGTATAGGCTAAGTCCGAAATCACATTTGAATTACTATGGAACTGCTCAGTGACCCCTGAGCCCTCTCTAAAGTACACTGGTCTATCTTTTGTCAGGTAAGGTGACACTATAGGGAAACCTACACAGACCAGCCCATTGCTTCAAATGCGGTGTGACAGCAAGGGATGCATTCACTGATGCTTGACAGCATGTGTGGCCAGCTGAGGGCTCAGGCGGTGTTCAGTATGTCTGGCATGCCTTGCCAACAACAGGTGTGGAGGCACCTGCCCCTTCAAACAAAGACCCTCTAAGTTTCCCCTACAGACCCCAACCAAACCTTACTATAGCCTCTAGTGGCAAGTCATACTCTACTCTCCTCACACCTCAAGGTTACACAATATTACAGCAGGAGTGGTTATCTGAGACCAGTTCATAAGTTAATGTAACATCCAGGAATGTAGTGGAGGATAAACCCACCTAAATTCACCTTTTTATTTACAGTTTATCCAGCTTTAGACTGACATAAATCTTAATAACGTATAGTATACATCATGGTAAGTAGTATAAAAATCTAAAGTTACATGAAGATAGGGTTTCTTTTAAAGAAAAAAAAACAAATTATGCTTTTCTGAATGTATAATTCAGTTGTTTATATTGGTGGTTGCCTTATTATGATCACAGACTGGGGGACATAGTTTGCCCACCTTTTTATATACCACTACATCACTGTACATCCTAGATCTGTTCTGTTCACCTATTTATCTATCTTAAGCTTAAGGGCCTGGTCTCTACACTGTCCGTTGGACAGAAAGCCAGCACCTGATTCGTTGATTGCTTCTGCCTCTCCTAGCTTCTAAAATATTCATGAAATTATTATTATATTATCATTAAAAAACAGTGTAGCCTTGGTAAGTCATTTCCCTTCATCAGATACCCAAGCCCTCAACCATATAGCCTACCTTATCTCCCAAAATCCATACACAGCCTCAGCAGTTCAGTCTCCTCCATCAAAACAACAGCTGAACTTCCTCTCTCCCCTTCTCTTCTCTAACAGGTGGGCAGTCAAACAGAACCATTAAACAAATGGACTCTGCTGTTCTTTTCTGTCCTTTCATTTTGTCAACTTCCCCTTTCTCCTCCATTTCAGGTCGCACTATTTTAGGTTTTTGGAGGCGTCAGCAAATTCTCCTGAACAGTTGAGTAGGCCGTCTGCGAGGTGGAGCTATTAACCCTGCCCTAACCTCGCCCATATCATAGGCTCAGGGAAAACTGCCTGACATATATGCAGGATGTATTTAAAAGGCTAGGATGTCAAGGCTAAAAAAACTGAACTTTAGCTTAAATGAGGACAAAGCAGACAAAACATTAACAATGGCAACAGATCCAGACAAAAACAGCAATCAGGCTATTTTGTTTGTTTAGACTATTGATCATCAACAACACTCTATCCCTGGCAACACATCTCATTTCACAGCTGGATGATCTCACACAAGTCAAGACTTGGGTACACAGTCTGTCTTACAGAAATTGGCAGAAATTGCCAAGACAAGAGTGACTAACTTCAAGGCCCATCCTAAAGCAAAACTGTGAGACACATTATTCTGGTTCCAGACTGGGGGTTATGAGCTGTTTTTATCATGGCAAGTAAGTCAATCAGTGTAAAAGATCTACTATGCTTCATCTCTAGGTTCCCGCTGCTTACTTCCTGTGTTGAGCCTCCAGACTGCTGATAATATTGTGTGGCGGTCAGGAAGAGAAGGAAACCAGTCACCGCCACTCCTTTAACAGCAGGCTCAACGAGGACTGTGGTGTCTAACCCTAATATACGGAACATAAGCAAAAGATGGGTCTTCGTCCAACCAAGGAAAAGGATTTCTGTCCGAAAAAGGCTCAAATTTTCCAGACTAGGCATTTGTAGTCAGCAAGAAGGCCATGAGTAATACCGCAGGGCGGGCAGGTCACATTAACACTGTTCTTATTTTGCCAGTGACTCACTAACACAGCTGAGGCCCTCCTCGATTGAGGTTTAGTCAAAGCATGACGTCTCATGGTCGGTTCAAAGAAATTTACTTTGAATGGCTCTTTTCAAGTGGTGGCTAGAAAGGTGGCTAGTTGTGGTGGGGAACAGTGTGTCAAACAGATGGAAGCTGGGGGAAAAACTGAATCAGCAGCAGAGAAGGCCACTGAGTGGGAGAGAGATCACGTCGTTAATACAGTAAAGCATCCCACCTGGAAGGAGCAGGGGGGACGGAGGGGGGGAGAGAGAGAGAAAGAGAGAGAGAAAGAAAGAGAGAGAGAGAGAGAGAGAGACAGAGAGAGAGAGAGAGAGAGAGAGGTATGATACAGTGTGAAAATGTGAGCTGGGGATTAAGTGGAGGGGCACAGTATTAGGTATTCACATTTTTTACAGAAAGAATAGGCTAATACTTAATCTACATTTTGTGGGATGTGTGAAAGCACAGGACGAGTGAAGCAGTGAGAAAGTGGTAGGTGGGGCAGCATGACAGTAGGTGGAGGGGAGTGCTAGAGGAGACAGAAGAAACTCTAGGGGAAAAAAACACTTCCCTGTATGGCCACATTTTTATAACCTGGTTGCTTGCAGGATGTAAGACTGTAAGCCTAGGGCCTAGATTACATCATTTCCTGTTATGACATAGAGCTCTAAATCTAGCTGCATATATAAGCTCTCAATCTACTGTCATAACCACAGACAGCACGCAAAGCATTCTGAGTCACATCTAGCTAAATACATGGTTTAAAACATACAGGAGATGCAGCAACTAGATCTTGTCTCACTGATTTATCACCAAAATGTCCTACTCCTGACAATGTTCAGCCACAGTATGAGCCAGATGCCCCCAAGGGACTGTAGGTCCCTCGGGGGCCCTTGCTACCCTTCCTGTATCGTGGGTATAACTCATGAATAATCAGCCTTTGATCAAGTAGCATTAGTAGGACAAGTAGTTCTATCACAGAGGCTTATTGGAAAGCAAGATTGTATGTCCATCTCTGCATGCGTACCCAGGCAGGCCATGTTACCCTGTGTTGGGTTTTGGCAGGAAGTAAACAATGGTGCAACAGACTGAGGAAAGAGAAGAATGAGATGTCAAAAACAGAGAGATTCAGATCTGCCTGCAATGTCAACGCTATACACTAGCAGTGATTCATACAGAAATGTCATCTGATGACATTAAATCCAAGTGAGATTATGTTAAATTGATACATGAAATATAAATGTACTGTTAGCATACAGAGAAGTAGCCTATTAATGGGGGTCTGGCTGGATGTTGGAGAAGCCTTTCCAAGTTTAGTCACAGGTTTGATTCCTGCAACAGCCACAGTCCATCCTTGTCAAAGTGTCCTTGAGCAAGGCACTGAAGCAGGACTTCTGGCTGCATCCTGAACGCTCCAAACTAGCAAACTCTTTCAACATTCTACAAAGAATATTCTTATACCAAACAATATGAAAAAACAGCAGACCTGTTTTTCTTCCCCAAAAATATTTTTTGTTTATTTTTTTAGCCTACTTCATTGGTCCACTTTTTACAAGTCCATTTTTGCATAACAGAGACTTTGGACGTCTTATTTCTTTTCTTATTACTTTTCCTTGATCATCTCTCTTTTGGTCTATACTTAATCTTAATCTGAGTAGCAGTCAGATTTAAAACAGAGGATTAGACCAGAGTGGAGTGATAATGAAAGGCTGAGATTATAAAGAGTCTGGCAGTAGGCGACTGGAGAGAAATACTGGCTGTAGGCTACAGTGTATGATGAAGCGGGTCATGTCAGGTGTGGATGCAGTCTTGTTTATTTTTGTGTGTGTGTGTGTGTGTGTGTGTGTGTGTGTGTGTGTGTGTGTATCTCAGTGCGCTGACTTCCTGAGCTGACATCGGTACACTAGATCAGGGTGTGTAAAGGTTATACCAGCATGAGTGTTATTGGGCAGAGGCAAGCTGAGCAGGCACTGTGCTCACCCTACCAATGTGTTGCTTGCTGTTGTTCAGAGAAAACACAAACCAAAACAGAGGCTTTCTAGGGAGATTCAGCTGCAACCCCAAGGCACAGATTTATCCAACACTGAGAATTGACCTTGATCAACTTAGTACCGACTCTTCCTTCATGGCTGACAAACAAACAAACACACACACACACAAACACACAAACCATCTCCACAAACGGCTGATTGCGTGATGAGGGAGAAGACGACAGATGTTTACTTCTATCTCTTATGCCACTGGATGATTAGTCGATGCCGGATGGTCAGCCAACCTGGCTCTGCAGTCGGACAAGCTTGGGCCTTGCCCTCATTCAACCCTGCCAACCTCATCCAGCACACTCCCTTACTGTTCCCAGTGTCATCTGTATTATCATCATCTTTATTATAAACCTGTGCACTGTCTTTGGTCTTTGCCTATTTTCAAACCTTCTCTGTATCAAAGAGATCTCCTGCCTGTTACGCTGGCTCTACAGAAAGCAGTAGTGTCAAAACTTCTGCAAACTTTTCCTTCTGTTACTCTGCTGTCTGGATGTTAACTAGCCTAATATTAGCTGAAACTTCATGTTATTCTCATGCGCTGACACATGGCACATGTGAGGCCACCAAAAAGAAAAACTGAAGATGGAGACAAAACCATCTTGTAAATGAGCAAGTTTTAAATTAAAACTCTAAATCTACTTTTCTCTTTTTTGCATGTTTCACCTAGCACCATATTCTATACACAAAATATCATTGAAACGGTTAGGGTGACATGATATACTGTAACTATCTATCCCGACTCAATACATCATTCTGTTGCCCCAGATCACCACCGCTGTCCGGACAAGACCAGCTTGCCTTGATGGTGCCTTGCCTTGTGTTTAGGTTAATAAAGGTCCTGAAATTGTGAATGTATGCTATTAAGGGAGTGGCACCCAGTGCTACATCAAGGGGTTTCACCTAATCTATCAGTTAGCCTATGGAAAGCCTTATCACATGGCCTTCATTTGTGTGAGTGAGTCTTTCTCTGGCTCTGTCTGTCTCCAGTATGACGAGTTTCCATGAGATCCACTTTTCTGAATGTGGTTGCAATGCTCAATAATATAGCAACTGTAGATGACTAAGATATAATATCACATGCTAAATTTACTACTCTTGCATTTATGGTGGGTTTCTACCAGAACTCATGACTACAGGATTCAAAGCATGGGAATAAGCACACGCTAATCATTTGAGTAATTACTGCAGTCATTACTAATACAATTTACAACAATAATCTTTAAAATTAATGCCTTGAAATGTAGTCTATTTATATTATTATCATCCCTGTCATTACATGACCTTGATGCTGCAGGCCTATGGTGATGGTTGAGATGAACAAGCATATCATTCCAGTTCAGCAAAGGAAGGAGCCTAACAAGCGACCACATGGCTCTAATTTCCACATGAAAAAGTGTGGAAGTCCCAGATGGCTACAGAGCTCCAGTTTTTAATGGGTGTCAGACACACAGTGCGTGTATGCAAGCATGCACGTGTCCAAAAGAGGCAGTAAATGAAAGAAAGCAGAGGGAGAGATAGACAGAGGTAGATATAGCTTTGGAGGTTGTTACCCCATTTACAGCAGGGGCAGTATAGATGTGAAAATACATTAGGAATTTCTCACTGGAGTTCCAGATCTCCTTCTGCTCCAGACAGACAGGGAAGCTTCTGTGCTCATGGTACAGTAGCTCCTGTTTCAGGTTCAGATAAGAGGATATTATTCCTGCTGCCACAGACTTCAGTCAAGTTCGCCCTCAACAGATCTTTTGTTCATTTCCTCTCAATACGACGTTGGTCTGGCTGTTGAAAACAAAGCCATGTTATAAAAAGGGGAGCCCCCCAGAGACTGGGAATGTCACTGTAAGTCACCCCACAGGAAATCCAAGAAGGCTGGTAAGGGATGTTTAACAGCCGTCCCATTCTTTAAGGGAAGGTATGGAATCCAGATGGGACTTCAGAGATACAGTGAAGTTGCCCAAACTTGATCACTAGAGGCTTGAGGCTCTGGATCCAGCAATAGTGATTTAGACGCAACTACGAGTGAGTGGTATAGACAAGCTTTGTAATACTGGGGAAGACGGGAGGAGGGGGGGATCAAGGCAAAGGCCTAATCTCTGCCTTGTGTGTTTGCCATCTTCAAACATGTTGCACTCAATGACCAATCGCTGAACTCGAAGCATAAACCCCAGACGCTTCAATTCCCACTGTGCCCTCCAGAGCCATAACATAACAATGATGCAAATGTCAGAGCCCCATGCTAACATGTGTTCTGCAGGTGTGGACAATAGCCAATTGTTTACCCTTGCTCCAGTGCTTCCTCTCAGGGCTTGCACTAAGTGGTCATTGACTGAGAAGAAGAACAAAGCACGACAACAGTGTGTAATTTAATCCACTGATGAATAGGGAGCAGAATGATATCAAATTAGGCCAATGTGAAAATATATCACTGCTCTGTGTGTCGCCTTGATGGCCAGCCACTAAGTTTCCTTAACAAGAAATTCCTTGTCTTTGTTGCCGTCTGTGCCTCTCTTTCCTCTGTCCCCCTCTGTTTCTCTTGTATGGATGTAGTGTTTGTGTTTATGTGTTGAAAATAGCAGCGACACAGAGACTGTGTGACCCAGGGGCGAAACATCCAGAACACAGGGACTGGGGGAAAGCACAAGGCTCAGAATAGCCTGTTGTCCCCAAGAGGCTTTTCTATGCTGCTCCGCTCTGTACCGCCACTGTCACTCTGCCTTATCGTTTTCCCAAAGCTGAGGACACAGGCCGTAGAAACTCACCACTAACACTCATCATCCCATATTCCAAAACTACCTCACCTCCTCCCCTATCTTAAAAATAGGAAATAACAAGACGGACCCCCCCCCCCTCCCCATGCAACTGACCCAGCCTGAGAACCTAGCACCAGAGTCTCCGGTCCTTGCCTTTGCCTCTCCGCTACCTAGGGGGAAAAAATGTCTAAATATAACAATGACAGCACAATCTTTTAGATGCAGGAGTGGCTGGCCAGCCAGAGAGAGGCCTCGTTTCCCAGAGTGGCAGCACGTTTTGAAGGGGTGGTAGGGGAGGACAGGAATGTCAAGGGAAAAGTATTCATAAACACTGAACCACAGGACCCCGCTGAGAAAGCCACATTCTCATAAATGGATCCTCTTCCTGACATGGATGGAGTCATAATACCAGCATCTAACAATAAAGCCAGAGGAAAACTCTCATACAGAATTTAAATAACTGAGAATAGAGGCTTTGTAAATCCTTTTTGGAGTTGAACAGTCATTAATACCTGATAAGGAAATACTCTAGGAAAACACACACTACACATAACAACTAGGCCAAAGTGATTGCTGAGGGAAGTAAGGCAACCCCATGATGATTGTCATGTTGCAATTTTCAACTTCCATTCAACTGTTTTCAAAACTATTCTCATGACAGCTCATGCCTTTCCACATCTGGATACCAAACCTTCACCACATCACCTCGGTGGAAGTACTCAGGTCATCAAGAAGTCACCCACACCAAAATGACATCTGCTACAACATCCACTGTTTGGAGACCACTACAATGCCCTCATCACACCACACAGTGCACTGCAGGTCTCTTGTAATGCCAAACAGATTAAATAATTCAACAAGGCGAAGGCACAGAGCACATGTTACCCAGGGAGAAAGGACCAGGACCAACTGAGCTGGCCTTGAGCCAAAAGCTCAGCAGAAAGACTGCTAGGTTCACTGATCCGCACTCCACTGCTTATTTGGTTATTCAGTTGGTTGTCATGCTAAAATTATGTTTGCAGCAAAGTACAGTAACAGAGGATTATGAAACATGGAAGGAGAACAGCCTTACATTGGCAGAAAACTATAATTTCACCATGATTCAACAACAGAGGAGGGGGGTTAAGTATTTGGAGCAAACTCAAATTTGAAGAGGCATCTAAGAAAGACATGAACTAGGGACAATCATGGTAGAAGGGAAATTCCAAGAAAGCCTAATTTAGCCTCTTGTACAAGTGCCCAAAGCAAAACAACTACACTATTTAGGCTATTATCCCAGTGAGCTATCACTCATCACTTCAGTTAGCGGTCTAGCAGCTTTCAGCCTGACTGACAATCTATTTACAGCAGTAGTCTGACCTCCATTTCACTAACAGAGTGTGGGGAATAGGCTTGGCTAATTTGCAGACAAGTCTGGCAAATCAAGCGCGTACAAATGTCATACAGGCTTCTGGCAGAGGCACACTAACCAGACCAAATTCAGATAACCTACACACGACAGTGCTGTACTATTTCACTTTGTGTGGCAATACTAATCACCTTCCACACACAACAAACGTGCACAAACAACATCACATAGCCTATATTCATTATCTGGTCCTATAGCCTATAATGTCACTTTTAGACTTTACCCACAACATCAAACTTACAATCTATGCATCTACTCTATGGCAGATCTTTTACAAATGTGTTCCTCTATATGAGTCAGTGACCTGAAACTGCTTGAGAAATTCTTCAGATGTGCTAAATTTGACATAGACTATGCTTGACCAAGTCCCCTGAACAGAAATCTGAAAAGACATGTTGTTTGAGAGTCACACAGCAGGCCTAAAGCCTCTCTGTCTTCTTTTTGGCTTCACTATCTGGTGCGTTTTGTGACACCCAGCATTGGGCCTTTGACGTCCATCATAAGGCAGCCATTCAGGCAGACAAAAGGGCCATTTATGCCTCTTCAGTGAAATAATATTATCAGAGCGCAGAATATCTTCAGCTTGTGAATACAAAGTACTAGCTACTGACTGCAGAGAATTGTGACAGAACGATAGCTAGTCAATTATGTCTCAGAGTAAAACATCAACATTTGGTTAGTTACAACTGAGTTCATAAGGGCTGCCATTGTTAGAACCCAAAACTTGAATTGATATGTTTTTCATCAGTGGAGCAGGCTACATAAAAGACTACAGTTCTGTTTACCTAATCCTGCCTGAACTGATTATTTTCAATGTTGTGTTTTCCCTTTTATCTGGGAAAAATCTACTTCAACACCCTCTGATACCTCTAAGTGAAATGTTTTACAGTAAAACAAGAAAAAACACAAAGTAATCACTGCCTTTGGATATACTTAAAAAGGCTAGTGATGGTGACTGAGGCAACCCATTCACAGGCATGACAACAACAGAAGGACCCCATGCTCTGCCATACACGTGGCTCATGTCCTGTTGGCATTAGGGAGGGTATTAAGCTCATTGTTTATAAAGCACATTCAAGCCTCTGTGAGCTTTCCACAAATACAAGTCTAGTTCGCACCCTTTTCTGAATGCCAAACTGCTGCTAGATCCAGCTTTTAAAAGAGCTAGCCTATCCTGCACAGCACCACATTGGGGCTTTTCCTTGAGTTGGTGATGCTGAAAGCATATAGATTAAGAAGACCATACTTAGTCTAGAAAAGAAAAGATGATGAAACTGCAGGCAACACACCGTAATCCAATGCATGCATATGAGAGGACATATCTGTATATCTGACAAACAATTTTGAACAATGTTTTGATCTGTGCCAAAAGGTATCTTGTACCATTAGTAGGGTAGAGGCAAGTGGTTGAGTCATGGGGACTTTTATCTCAATAGCTTCTCTCATCTGAAAAGATTCTTGGTTTGAATAGAAACAACAAAACTACGCGATGAGAAAACTGCCTCAGGGAGGACACTGACAGAGAGAAGATGCACAGACACGATGAAAATAAAACTGAGATGAGAGAGAAAGAAATGATAAGAAGGGTGGCTCACACTTTACACAGCTTGCCACAGCATGGGAACAGTGCAGTCACATTTCTGATGTGGGGCTTCCTCCTCAAGCTGCAAACACAGTCAAGTGTCACAGAAAGTGAACAGCTTTAGGTCTACACTAAGGCCAAACAGTAAAGAAAAACTTTAGGTCTAGCTAGGCTATAGGCTTGTGACCATAGTTTCCTAGGTCTTTAACAAAGATGGAAATCACTATACTGAGATACTGTCATTGTCATGAGAATCTTCTTGGACAGTAGTCTGCAGATCCAGGTTATTGAGTATAGACTGTAAAATTAAATGCTGCTGTGCAATTCTAACAATTACACCCAGTCACAAAACCTGATGAAAGATCTGTCTCCAGTAACTTGCAATGCCTCCACAAACAAGAATGTAGTACAATACAACTGTTCAAAAAGAGTGAGTAGGCAGCACATCCAAAATTGGGTAAACAATGACTGGATACAATACTCATACTCGTACTCATGCGTACGCTCTGACTCACCTCCATTAACGCTCCAGGCTGCTACATTGCATTCAAACACAAAAAACACAATGAGGTGGCAAATGACAGTAAAACAATGGACACCAGACAGTCAGAGGATATGATGAGAGCTAGATCCTGTTAGAGGTCTCTCACTCACACACACAATTTGTAACCTCCCCCACTCCATAAATATGAAGTGAGCCAGTGAGACGCCCAGTTAACCTTCCAAAGGGGACCACGCATGGCATGGCATGACATGCAGACCAGTTACTGGCCTACTTCTGGATACTGGAGCATCTGTGTGTGTGTGTGTGTGTGTGTGTGTGTGTGTGTGTGTGTGTGTGTGTGTGTGTGTAGGGGGCTAGTAGGGGAGGATCCTGGCTCTCATGAAGAGAACATCTATTTTTCACACTGATAGAATTAAATGCTCTTGCTCAATGACCTCCAGCAAAACTATGGTTCCTGTTGAGATACCTTCAAGATGTTAACATTTACTTTTTAGACAAATTAATTAAAATGGACAACCTTGACCAGTGGTATAGTTCTGGTTGAAGTAAACTTAATTCACTAAATGCAAGAGGGGGAAGCAGTGTTAACCTTTTGGGAAACCACTAATGCTTCCTGTGCGAAACTTCAGTGCAGTAAGTTGTAGAGACTGAAAACGGACGGGACTAGTCTTTATGAACAGACACTTCTCGCAACCAAACAACAGCTAACTTAATGTCATTTGCAATGGTTAATGAAATAAGATAGGCAGACCCCACCACATACACCTTTCTCAATATGCTAGACACAGTGTTACATGCCATTTGACCGCATAGGAAATCCCGTGCAGGGTGAGGCAAAAACAGAAATTCCCTAAAACGCTGTTTCACTATTGGACTAATGGACTGGTTCTAACCACAGTGGGCTTGCTAGGCTGCTCATCTACTCCCATAGTAAGAAGTAGATGCTCTCAGAAGCAGAGTATAATTCTCCCTTTCTACAATCACGTGTACCATGGACCACAATGTACTCACAGCTGTGCAAGCACGGCAAAGTATACAAGAATTTGATGATATTTCGTTAGATGGCTAAACACTGGTGGCCGACGGGATCTTGTTACTGCGCTCTTCTTTTATTGATTTGCTCTTGTAGTGGATTAGGCAAGTTGTAACAAACACAAAAGGAGCAGTCACAGAGACACCGGCGGCAAGCCTTTTGTGGCCACCCACAGACGTTTTCCACTGCTAATAAGTCGAAAGAGAGCCGAGACTAATCAGGAAAGGATGGGGATGCCAGCTAGCTTGCTAGCAAACTGTCGTAGCTGCTTACCTTTTGGTGTGACTTCCCTTCTGCTGCGCTGTAGAAGCAGAAAGAAAATCCACTATTCTCATTCTCTCCTTCGCTATCCAGGGGAGCTGTCACCCAGACAACTGTGAGTTTGCTGAGGGCTTTTTCCAGTCAGCTGGCTAGTTAAAAATCGATGCTGGTCAGACACATTCACTCCCCACTCTCTCTATCGGAGTCTGAGACATGCCGCGAGCTGCAGCTGTCTGGCAGCACACCAGTGACAGTACGATGCACGCGCACGAACAACCGAAGGCGCGCATCGCACGGGAAGTTTAGCATGTGTTCTGTGGTTGCTATGCAGCAGCTGACGGTGCTAAGACTTTAGAGAAGGTAAGAGACCAAGACCATCTGGACTTTTTTTGCAAAAACGCTACAAAAGCCAAAACTATGAGGCCGTTACACCACTTCCTTCTTGTTTTGCTCACCGCGGCTTAATAACAGACAAACAATTTGCTCATATTGCCAAAAGTAAGCTACATACAGCGGTTGTAAACCTAGTTGCTATTTTGACACACTAATGTAATTTAATGACTGTAAGACATACATACTAGGTAACCTAGCACGTTTGCTGTTACTTAAACCGAAGACAAAACATGATGTCTGCTACTCTTGAAAAATCTGGATGAATAAACTGTAACAAAAACTTGGTCTTCACGCGCCCTCTGTCGGTAAATAGTGGACACACACGTTTTAACATTGTGTGACTACATAGTTACAGTAGAATAAGCTTGAATTCATTGATTACCAACATTATAAGCAAACAGTAGTAAGGAGTACGAAGGACAGAGCATGTAACAAACTGTGTGTTGCATGAGAAGTGCTTAGGGAAATAAACGACCCAAGAGTCGAGGAAAAGGATAGAGTTGATTTTTGGCACGTAGTTAGGGGAATACACTCACCGGCCACTTCATTAGGTACACCTTACTAATACTGGGTAGGTATCAGCTTTCAGCTCAGTGTCAACCGGCTACCAAAGTGACATCTGCCTCAAGGTTCGACGTGTTGCATTCTGAGATGCTTTTCTGCTCACCACAGTTGTAAAGAGGTTATCTGAGTTACTGTTGCCTTTCTATCAGCTCGAACCAGTCTGGCCATTCTCCTCTGACCTCTGCCATCAACAAGGCATTTTCGCCCAGAGAACTGCCGCTCACTGGATATTTTCTCTTTTTCGGACCATTCTCTGTAAACCCTAGAGATGGTTGTGCGTGAAAATCCCAGTAGATCAGCAGTTTCTGAATTACTCAAACCAGCCCGTCTGGCACCAACAACCATGCCACGTTCAAAGTCACTTAAATCACCTTTTTTCCCCATTCTGATGCTTGGTTTGAACTTCAGCAGATCGTCTTGACCATGTCTACATGCCTAAATGCATTGAGTTGCTGCCACATGATTGGCTGATTAGATATTTGTGTTAACAAGCAGTTGAACAGATGTACCTAATGAAGTGGCCGGTGAGTGTATATGGGAATGTGGTGTGATTCAGTCGGTAGAGGGGGACGTTTACATTTAAACATACTACAGTCACTTGTGTCATTCACACCACTATCACTAGTAAGAGAGAAAATCCACTTACTAAAATAAATGTTACACTTAGGGTCGGAAAGTAACTTTTTTTACCCACAGTGATTGGTGGATTCCAAAAGTCATTTTCATCATTTTATTAGCCATAACAGATGTTTAGATTAGGCGACACTCTACTGTGGCATTCCTCTTTTTTATTGAAATGAATGAAAATAAGATACATTTACACAGTGTGACAACAGGATATGCAGTGGCGCTTAGAACAGTGACAACCCCAGATATAGGCCTACTTCATGTCATACTAAAAATAACTCAACACGGCTGCACAAATTTAAACAAGCTTTGGGGTGAGTGCAATTTTGGTAGTTGGTTTTAATTAATTTAGTAACAACAAGTTGTATGTGCAAAACAGCTACAACTTAAACGAGTAAAAATTGAACCATACAACTATGCTAATTATTTACACAAAATGTCAAACAATGACATATAATAACATCCCTTTTACCATCAATTGTTAACACAGCTTCCATGCTGTGACCCCTTAATGTCAAATCTTTGTATCTCAGAAAATCATATAAAATCCCCACTTTCCCAGGCGTTTGTGCCGCTTTATTGGGTCGTTCAACATGTAATTTAGGTATTTCATACAGCACTTGAAGGTAACAATGGGCGTCACCATCAGTTTTGTGGCAGCATAGCAATCTGAAGACTGACTACAAGAGACCTCACAGAGGCAACAGTAGGACAGTCTCATTTCATTTATTAAGTCCAGGCTGAGCCAGAGATACTCAGCCTGGTAGGATAGAATAGTCCCAAGAGCTGCTCACACATTTCCTTTATTTGTGCAGAAACTTCAAAAAGGTTCATTTGCCATCCCCTCTAAATAGCGCTTGAACCCACTGAACTCATGTAGATCCAATTTGTGGATATGAGGGTCATCAGTCAATGGTGGGGCTGATTAATATTCTAGGGAGGTTTGGAACTGCATACAGATAACTAACTCTTCGGTGCCTGGATACTTTTACTAAATAGTGATAAGTGACATCCATTTGGTGGTTTGACAATCTTCTTTTTCACTGTGCTGTGGGTTAGAGTCAGGGCCGGCCCTAGGCTTTTGGTAGCCCTAAATGAGATTGTGTTTGTGATCCCAAAACACTCCAACCATAACCACCAAATTTCTCCCACCATTAACAAAAATAACTAGAAAGGTGCATTTTCTGGAGAAAATGCGTGTGATTGCTGAGAGTGCAAATTGTGGCACTGGTGCAGTTTAGTGTGGGTACAGCTCACCCTTTCTGTTGGCTGTCTGTGACTGGTCTATCACTCTCCTCTTTCCCTCTTTCTTATCCTATGGCTGTATCTATGTCACATATTTCTGTCTGTGTGTGTATGTGTGTGTGTGTGTGTGTGTGTGTGTGTGTGTGTGCATGCGGGTGGATGTGTACGTACCAGCAGATGTATGTGTGTGTGTGTGTGTGTGTGTGTGTGCGCGTGTTTTTGAACATGACTGTGGATCGTCTGTTCAAACTGAAACGGCTGAAGCAAAGTATAATATGTGTATGTAATGTTAAAACTGTGAGAAATGTGGCAGTTTAAAACACTTCTGTGAAGGAGCTGTAATGAGTGTCAAAGTGATAAGTAATAATGTTAGAAATGTACTAAAATTTCATAATAGTAACAAGTACAAAAGTAAGAAAATATGTTGGAAGGCTTATGTGTAAAATGTGGAAGGAGATAGTAGTATTTTGTAAAATCTGAAAGGTACAAGGAGTATGAATAGCAGGTATGAAAAGTAGGTATATATTCAGTGGAAAAAAACAGAAAATATGAAAGTGACAAGTAATGTTAGAAATGTACTAAAATGTAACAGTACTAAGAAGTAAAAAGGTATAAAAATATGTAGTTGGTAGGAAGACTACGAAGGCTAACAAACTATCTGTTAGTAGGAAGGCTTATGTGAAAAGCTGGAAGGTACTAGTAGTATGAACAGTAGGAAAAGTAGGAAGGCTTATATATAAAAGCTGAAAGGTACAAGAAGTATGAATAGTATGAAGAGTAGGTATATATTCAGTAGAAAAAAACAGAAAGTAAGAAAGTGACAAGTAATAATGTTAGAAAAGTACTAAAATGTAAAAATACTAAGAAGTAAACAGGTATGAAAATATGTAGTTGGTAGGAAGACTATGAAGGCTAACAAACTATCTGTTAGTAGGCTTATGTGAAAAGCTGGAAGGTACTAGTAGTATGAAGAGTAGGAAGGCAGTGACAAGTAATAATGTTAGAAATGTACTAAAATGTAATAATACTAAGAAGTAAAAAAGGTATGAAAATATGTAAAAGACATGTTGAAATGGAGAAGAGTGAAATACGCAGAAGAGCTGCATGTGTAAGAGAGCAGCAGTGCAGCAGCAACTACTGTGAAAAAGAGTGGAACACTAGTGTCAAACAAACGTTAATATCTCAAAAACTATAAATCGCATTGCTTATATATTGACATTGTGAGTGAGAGCAGAAGTAGCTGAAGGGTTTGATGTATAATATGTGTATGTAGTATTAAAGTTGTATGAACTGTCACAGTTTAAATATGTGTGAATTTAGTAAAAAGTACAGCCTGTAAAGTCTGCTAGAGTGAATTGTGACATCACGCACTCTAGCGTAGCTCCATAGGCTGCCATTATAAAGGTTAAAAAAAGTATAAAACGTAAACTGCGATTACTCAAGTATTCAGTCGAAAAAAACAGAAAATATGAAAGTGACAAGTAATGTTAGAAATGTACTAAAATGTAACAGTACTAAGAAGTAAAAAGGTATAAAAATATGCAGTTGATAGGAAGAGTAGGAAGGCCTATGTGAAAAGCTGGAAGGTACTAGTAGTATGAAGAGTAAGAAGGCAGTGACAAGTAATGTTAGAAATGTACTAAAATGTAATAATACTAATAAGTAAAAAAGGTATAAAAATGTGCAGTTGGTAGGAAGAGTAGGAAGGCTTATGTGAAAAGCTGGAAGGTACAAGAAGTATGAATAGTATGAAGAGTAGGTATATATTCAGTAGAAAAAAAGAGAAAGTAAGAAAGTGACAAGTAATAATGTTAGAAATGTACTAAAATGTAATAATACTAAGAAGTAAAAAAGGTATGAAAATATGTAAAAGACATGTTGAAATGGAGAAGAGTGAAATAAGCACAAGAGCTGCATGTGTAAGAGAGCAACAGAAACAGAAAAAGAGTGGAACACTAGTGTCAAACAAAAGTTAATATCGCAAAAACTATACATCGCATCGCTTATATATTGACATTGTGAGTGAGAGCAGAAGTAGCTGAAGGGTTTGATGTATAATATGTGTATGTAGTATTAAAGTTGTATGAACTGTCACAGTTTAAAAATGTGTGAATTTAGTAAAAAGTAGTAGTAGTAGTTAGTAAAGTAAAGTCTGCTAGAGTGAATTATGACATCACGCACTCTAGCGTAGCTCCATAGGCTGCCATTATAAAGGTTAAAAAAAGTATAAAACGTAAACTGCGATTACTCAAAAAGTACAAAAGTTGTCAAAAAGCTGAATTAAAGTGATAAAGTACTAAAAGTGGTGACCCGTTTAAAGTTGGAATGAAGTTTCTAGCTTAAAGTATGAAAGAGTAGTTAAAGTTCAAAGAGGGCATGGTTTGAACATTCCGCCCATAGACTCCCATTATAAAAAAAAGTAGAAAAAAGTAGAATATCTTAAAAAGTAAAAGTCAAATCACTGAGAAAAATAATAGCACACCATTCCTGAAGAAGCTGAACATTTTAAAGTTTGAACGGAGTCTCTAGGTGAAAGTATGAAGGAGTTGAAACTCGGCAAAAAACGTACGGAATAATAATAATAATAATAATAATAAAGAGCGAGAATATTATACCTGTGATTGCTGGGGCAGCAATCACACAATAATTCCATTATGTGGCCATTCATCGCGGTTGTGGCCCTAAACGATGGCATGGAATGTTTACGTCACAGACCGGTCCTGGTTAGAGTCATGGATTACTTGAATATGCTTGTATTACTTACTCTAGTATTGTGATTACTTGAAAGGTAAATCACAATAATGCAAACAACATACTACAGATATACTATTTAAAAAAAATAGTGGGAACTGGTATTTTGATGCTATTTTCTAGCCTATACTTTCAAATAGTGTATAATTATGGCTATATATGATGATAACTACATTCTACATATATATATATATATATATATATATATATATATATATATATATTTTATTTTTTATTTTTTATTTTTTTTACTTTTGATTTAGAGCAATATGTTAATGGATTAATGTTACAATTTTAATAAGATAATCAGTAGGACCTAATCTTTTACAGGTTACATTTTGAATGTAACAACACTTTACCCATCATTGCCTGCGCCGACTTGGCAGTCATACACAGAGGAGGCATACTTTCCTGGTGAAGTGTTTTTAATACTTGTGGCCTCTGTGGTGCCCTCACACTGCTCTTGGCTTCTGAGGCCATTTCCTTACTGTCTGATGTCCTCGAACAACCCCGACTGTAGCGCAGGAGTCCTCAGGGGGGCGCTGGTCCGCACAGTCCTTACATAGGGGTGTTGGGGATAGAGAAAGGGAGGAAGGTGCTCTTGGGCTACTTACTCATTAGTTGCCCATTATACTGCACCAATTGCACCAATGCTCACTTGACATAATGGACGATCATAGATGTTGCTTGTGGACGTAAGATTGCCTTGGCTTCCATTACATAGGTAGGTACATACATGGTGGATGGCATCACAGCACAAGCAAGTATTTGAGGTTTTATTTTTGTTGTTATAGGCAGTGATATAATGCTTAATAAAAAGGTTGGTAACCTGAGTTTATAGGCGGGTTTACGTTACCTCCCTGGTTACAAGCCTGCTCTGTCCATTGTATGCTTTCCTTGTAAACTATACAGGCCATTGCCCTTATGAAAAAACAACAATAGTATTCCGACTATAAATTTAAAAGGATACTATACAAATATCACAGGAAAATTATAAACTATATATCATATCCTAATAGGAACGCTAACCATAGGAGATTTAAAAAAAAAAAGAATACCATAGAGTCCAACAAAGTGACTACAATCTCACTGTTGAATACCACAGACACGGAAATTATAGGAATACTTCAGTCATGTTTCGTCCCTCATCACCATTTTCATGCGTTCATTTTGGACAGTGACGTTGCAAAAGGGGCGGACTGTGTGTACAAGTCTTTCCTCCCATTCATGCAGAGCGCCTAGCAGTCCCCGCTCCCCGCCGAGAGACGAGCCGTCTCGCTGCCTTGTCAAAATACAGAAAGCGCCGCTGTCTACATTTTGCGCCGCAGACCTCCAAGTGTAATAGGAAGGGATCGGTGAGTAATAGCTATTCTTTTTCCGGTGCCTCTCGTAAGGTTTTCTTGTGTCTCTCTGCAGTTTTGGAAGTAGCTACGCCAAATATGGCTGCAGGGGTTGAGGGGGGAAAACTCCCCGACTAGACGTCTGAAAAATACCTTGAGAACTGTCTTTATCGTTGGTCGATGTCGCTTGTCAATTTATGTCAACGAGTCACATTTCTGCGTAAGAGCAGCAGCTATAGCTGTGCAGCATTTACATATCGTTTCCTCTCTTATTCATATTGGCGATAACCGCGCGGCTATGTCCTTGTTTGGCCTACAGCTGTCAGAAAGCAAGTTTCATGGGCAAATCATGGCTCGTGAAAGTGAAAATAACGTCGTATCCAAATGCCTTCCGCTAATGTAATCGCACTCCCGGCCATACTCTTGGATTTTAACCGTTGGTGTAGAAGACTTGTTGAAAAGGCCTGTACTGAATATCTATGGTAAACAATTAGTGTTATGACTTTATTTTGACTGTACTGTGACCAAATGTTGCCAGCACAAGTATTCAGGTAGCACCGGGTTGTGTAACGGTGTTGTTATTGAGATCACAACACGAATGTGGGCAAAAGTCCAAGTAAAGGTCATTCTACCTGACATTCACCAGTTTCCTCCATTAAATACTGCTTTACCATTTAGTAATTATGTACAGCACGTGCCTTCACGTGACCGTTGCCTACGATGTGTAATATTACAGTAAAAGAGGGATTCACCTGTGTTAATGTCACCTGGTAGTGAAGGTCAGTCAAAGCTGTTTCGTCACGGTGTCCTGTGCAAGAGCATCATAACCTTAATGCCTATTGATAATGTGATGAGGTAATACACGTGCATTGGTTTGGTTCCTTACATTTGGGTCAAAAATGCTGGTTATTTTAATCAATAGAAAATGACTTCTTGACTTGGCAAGGAACGAACTTAATGACCCAATTTTGCACAGACCACGTGGACAGGAGACTTAATATAATACCAGAGAAATGTAACCTACATATGCCGATCATATATTTCGGAATGAATGTATGGGGGTTGTCAAAAGGTGTGACAATGGCAACTGGAAAACAGGTTAGATGACGGGGAAATAGTTTGAGGGCGTTTGCGGTAAGAGCCATAATGCGGATAAGTGGTGGACTGTGGGGGTGTTTGACCTGATTCGTTAGTCTGGGTCTTGCATCTGCAATGATGGACATCTTATAGAAAACGGGCAAAAGCTGATTATACCATATCCAAAATACACTAGATATTCCCCTATGCCTTCATCGTAACCATCGCGGGATACCGGCACATTGTGGATTTGTGCATTTGTTGGCGGTTTTGCCCGGTGTCTGAGCGGCGCAGCGCTGCGACCTTTCCCCTAGTTTTCAGCAGCACTGGGCGGATCATGTGATGTGGGAAAACCAGCTGGGGGAAGGGAAAGGGACGGGCTGCTGAAATGCTGCTGAATAGATGCTGCCTTCAGGCGCTGCTCGTAAGCTACTTCCGTGTAGTGAAATCGTAAACCTTACTTGTCCCGCATTTAAAATACTTTGTGTCGCAAATAATAACAAAATGCACCCTAAATGTAGGTTTTACGTGCCTGATATTACATTTAAAAAATCAAGTGTAACAGCGTTACTCTGTGCTGTGAACAAAGACGAGAAACGTTGCCATTTATTTTATTGTGTGTTTTACTGAGTGACAACTAAAAGATAGAGTGAAAATGGAACCATAAACAATAGGTCTACATGTTATTTCCACAGAATGCCAAACATTACCATAATATAAAACAGCATCACTTTTACCATCAGTTGTTAGCATGACTTCCATGCGTCCCGCCCCCTAAATCCGCCAATTCGGGTATTGCCGGATATTCAGACTTTCCCAGTCGTTTTTATGACTTTGTTGGGCGGTTCATGTACGCTCCACTTGTAATTACGATATTTCCGACAGCATTTGAAGGCAGCACGAAACATGTCCAGTCCCCATATGCACCCACAGCACGTCCCTCACACACTTGCTGACTCCCAGACAATCTTCCTGCAGAAAGGCTTCTTTTCTGAGCCCCTAAAATCTTGGAAATATTAGTGATTTCATTTTGTAGGCTAACATCCATCCACATTCACTCTGGGGGATGCATTGGTTGCATCAGTCTTTCCCATGTTTATGTGAAGAACCTCCAGATATACACTGTAGATGATTATCATCTGATGATTTCACCATCATGTGAGAAGATTTGTGTCTCTTTCTCTCTTTACTGTAGGTGGGAAGTAACAGTGGAGAGAGTGAAAACCCAGAATAGACAATGCTCACAATAGACACTACCAGACATCCTCTCACTGGGCTAATTTCTAGTGAATTAAATAGTAATTAAAGTAAATTGGGAGCCCTGGAACCTGTTAAAGGAACCTTTGGGGTCCTTGGACCCCAGCATGGGAACCACTGAGTTACATCATATTAAATACTGTCATCATCTACCTTACCATTGGGGGATTAAGTATAGAGTTGCGACAGTCACCTGGTCAAACCAGCATTTTATAGAGCATAAACTATCTTGCAGATCGAGAAAGTACTACTAAGATGTTTTAAAGATAATCCGCAACAACTAGAAGAATGGAGTAACTGGTGTGTAATTACAGTACTACGGATGTGAAAAAGAGTCTATGGGGTTCATGGGCAGGAATTATTAATAATATGTAGTAGGCTCACAACTTAAAAAAAAGGCTTACTTCTTTGTGCCCTTAATGGGTTTATCTCCGCCTGTTAATTTTCCAGATGTCCATCTTCGTATTGCCTCCAGTTTCACAGAGCAAAAGCACTAATAAGGGGAACTCGAAGGCTATGATCACGTTGCAGCTAAAAGTGTCCCAATTCTGATCTTCCCCGCCTGTGTGACACAGATCTGATGTTTTTAGAGCAGTGTGAACAGAAAAAAACACACACAGTCAGATCTTTTCATTTCTGATCACTGTTGTCATAACCCTGAGTCCATTTCACTAGAAAGAAATGGAGGACAATGACTCAAGAAGCCAGTGGAGAGACAGCAAGGTCGCAAATGTAATATTTGAGATGACTCCATTCAAACAAAACTAGATATATAGACATATCGTAATCTACATCGCAAATCTTCTTTAGGATTAGGGCATGGACTGTATTTTCGGTGGCTTCCATGACAGTCCAGACAACGAGTGTTTTGTTGATGTTTGCGCATGCAGGTCATTTCAGGATCGAGGTCAGTTCAAACTGATATTGGATATGGGTCGCTTTCAAAAATGAATGAACAGTCAGACCAAAAAAATACAGATCTGTGCAAAAAATTGTAGTTGAGCACTAAGGCCTGTAGTGTGAATGTAGCTTTTCATTACAGACACGTAAGGAGAAACACCCTTAGTATTTTCATTTGCGCCACGCTGGCTGTGACGTGGCTACATCCTCGCTGTGGAGGAAATGCATTTTTCTTTTTGGTAGTAAGACGCCTGCTTCTGAAACCACAATGTACCCATGGGTACATATCTGTGTCTCCCTACTCTGCATACCTCTCACCTCCCTACTGTCTCAATTGCAAACAATGGAAATAATAATACGACTTGACTGCCAACTCCCCTTAAAAAGGTGTTAATATTTGTATTTGTATAGCATTTTCCAAACAAAGGTGTACAAATTTACAAAAACACAGGTAATTTTAGTTTAGGCCTAAATAGGTTGCCTAGCTGCGGTCTTCTTGTAGAGGAAGGACACTGTGCCATACTTGCTTAACCATTTCAGAGATGGGTAGTAGTAGTAGCCTATTCACACACAACACCTGAGTTTTCCTCCCAGTGCATCTGCTTCCCTCGGAGGCAACGTAGTGTCATCTTACAGGAACCAGTTCAGTTGTTATAGTAACTAAATACAAAACATACACATCGAAGTGGGCCTTGTAAAACGTGTATAATAGGCCAAGACCTCAGGTAACTAAATTACATTAAATATGGCAGTATGGCAATATTACGTTAACCTTAAAACACAGGTCATTGCGGTTGCTGTCCATGTTTTACTGGACATACCACTGAATAAGAGTTACTAAGAGTGGACATCTATGGACAACGTATCCATTGTTACTCATGCTATAAATTACACAAGTAATAATTACATAGGCAAATTCCCCGCTTTGCCTAGAGCTAACCTCACTGAAAAGGAAAATTTCCATGATGATATGACCTGTGAGGTGTCACACTTAAGTTTGTCCCTTTAGGCAAATAATTCCCTGAGGCCAGGGATTTCTTTAGGAGCGTTGCATGAAGCCCCAAAAATGATATCCGCAGCTTAGGGCTCGTGTTTTGCATTTTACAGTAGTTTCAGCCGTAACACTGCAGTTGAGTCTCTCGTTACTGTGGCAACCACTCCGTCATGTGCGATGTGTGACCAGGCCCCAACCCAAAGTATTTGCCTTCTAACTCCATGTAAACCCTCTTGTTTTCTAATCCAATACGAGTCATTTCCCACTCTGAGGCTGTTTTCCCAAGAGGGAATTTCATTAGATGACGTCTTAGAATTTAGTTATCCATCAGTGTAGTTGTTGAAGAATAGCACCTAATTTCAAGGAACGGTGACATAAGCTGGTGAAGGATCAATATGGAGGATTCAGCTGATAAATTTTAATGTTCAGTGTCGTTCAATAGCATCATCCACATATCAGGAAATGGTGATTAGACCTGGTTGATTAATTTGATCTCATCATTCTTGAAATCAGTATCCTTTGTTAACTTTACTCTGTGATGACATTACCAGATGACTAGATGCTTTCCAGGTACATGCAAAGTGAGAGAAGATAAAAATTATTTGTGGGTCACTATTTCTGGACCTATGTTTATGATCTACGATTTACCTTTGATATAAACTCCTTCATGCTTCCCCTCCATTAACTTGTTGATCTTGTGCTCCCCTTTCCCAGTGACCCTGCGCAGCAGCAGCCAACATGGCAGAAGCTCACCAGGCGGTGGCCTTCCAGTTCACCGTCACCCCCGATGGCATCGACCTACAGCTGTGCCACGAGGCTCTACGCCAGATCTACCTCTCTGGCCTCCACTCCTGGAAGAAAAGGTTCATTCGTTTCAAGGTGAGAGGCGTCGCACACATGGGGCGAGAGCAAAGACTGTAGGGCTTTTTTTTTTACGGGGGTAAATCTTGGAGAGCCTTGACTCGATTTACTCACTTTGTGAACTCGGTAAACAAAGGGAATCATAAGTAAAGGGAGTCATAAGTTGCTCAGTAGTGCTATCTGTTTCTTTATTGATTGCAGTCATATTATGTCAAGCTCTGTCTGTTTGTCTGGTTAAGAATTCCATTAACTCCCACTCAATGGAAGCTCACCTATTCATTGAACTCCCACAAACACAGGACAGTGACAGTAACAGTAACGTTCCTGTCTGTTCTTTGTATTCTAGCCTTTGACCCACTTATCTGTTTACACACATTGTCATAATGAGTCACCCAAACCCAAAGACCTGCTAGCATTTTCACATATAGCTCTTCAGTCATTGTTTTGATTATTATAGTTGGTAAAAACTTGCCTGTAGCAGCAGGACCCAAAACACTAATTATGTTATTAATGTCAATATCATCTATATCCTTATAGACTCTTTGTTCTCTGTGACCCCGGTGATCTTTGTAACCCTGTGTTGTTTTTACGCTTCCACAGAATGGGGTGATGACTGGCGTGTACCCGGGCAGCCCCACTGGCTTCATGGTGGTGGTCGTGTCCTACATGTCCTACAATAAATATAATCAGCTGGATCCCTCTCTGGGGTTTGTTGCCAAGCTAAGCCAACACATACCTATCGGGTAAGTCCAGTGATATCATGTGGTGCTGTCCTGGCATGCCATAGTGGGTTATTTTTCCTGGATTTTAATCAAAGTCTGGAATTTTTTGACTCTCCTGAACCAGGCTTTGGGTTCATTTTCTGATGAACACAGAAGCAGCCAAGTGCAATTTTATTCTCAATATTGAGAGGTTGGGCGTATGAAAGCACTATTAAACTGAACATAAAAACTGGATGTCTCAGAACGTTGTGTAGTTAAACTCAGACAAAAGTGAATTTCTTGTTATTGGCACTGAATGTATCTCAAGACAAATTTAGCAGTCTACTGGTCCTTTAACAAATAAAATCAAGGCTGTATCTAAAAATGTAGGCGTCATTGTCGATCCAAGATTAAACCTTGAGCAAAATGTAAACAATTGGAGAAAACATTCTTGTTTGTTCTGTCCCTCAGTGATGCAGGGACAGTAATACATGCTCTTCTCACCGTCACTGCTGCAAGGCGTTATTTACTTGCCTTAAACAACAAACCGTGGCACAGCTCCAAGTTGTGGAAAATACTGCAGCAAGGCTTTTGACCAGGACTAAGAGCAGGGATCGTATTACTCCTATTCTGGCATCCTGATATTCGTTGCCTGTCAGTTTTAGAATTTATTTGAAGATTTAATAACTTTTAAGGCTCCTAGCTACATCTCAGACCTTTTAAAGCCTTATGAGACAGAATACAGCTTTAAATCCGAGCCAGGTCTCTGTTGGCTATTCCTATGTCTAGGCTAAAGATGAAAGGTGACAAGGCTTTTGCTGTCAGGGCCCAAGGCTTTGTCCCGCTTGAGGAGCTTAGACTGGCTAAATAAGTCATCCTTTAAATCACTTCTCAAGACCCATTTGTACAAAAAGGCCTTTTCGTAACTTTCTTGCATGTTTTGCTTGTGTATGTTTGTCTTATTATTATTTCCATGCAATTATGTACATGCCAAGAGAACATGTAGGCCTCCTTTCCCCAGTGCCTCATGTGGTTGGTAGATCCCAGGTTTAATTCACTCACAGATTTGACAGTCTCATGTTTTTTTCTAACTGTCCCCTACACCTCATCTTCATGTTTGCTAGCAGTCTCATCATGTTTATGCTGATATTGTGCAATAGTTCTCAAATGCGCCCTGTCTATAAATGGCTTGTAATGCTTTTCTTATCAATAACACAGTGTGTTGTCCTTCAAGGCAAGGACATTATTTAGGGCAGTGTGTTCTTTTCACTGTACTAATAAGAAACATTTTGTTAGAGGTTGGAGCACCTGTTAGTGTCATATTTTTTCAAGCGCCGTGAAATTACAGCTATAAGCCCAGCTACCTGTTGGGTTTATAAAACATACCATCAAAGACTCTCTGGCCACACTGAGTAACCAAAGATTTTAGGTTATTACTGTTGACACAGTTGATTGATCATGACTTGGGACCACAGAGTGGCTTAATCCTCTCAAAATAAATCACATGCTTTGTTTATCAGTCACGATTTAATGTGACTTCTTTGACTTTGAAGTGGGCCAAGTCCAACAGGTACTTTATGGCATCCAGTGTCCAGTGTTGTTTTTCCAATCAATGTTCTTTTAGTGCAGTCTCTTTTTAGAGCACTAAATTGGTCAAGCTTGAAAATGAAAAGGCCTATTTTATTTTTTTGCACGCCATATCACCACGCTGTATTTATTTCCTTTTAAGCTAGAATATTAACTTGCTTGAATCACATGTGATTTTTCACAAAGCCCCACTCTGTCCAATAATGTGATTCTTGCAAGAGGGGAAGATCTGGCTTTATGTTTCCACTATGCAGTCAAATGAGCAGGTTCTGCTTTGCTGCCGTTATTTGACCCCCTCTGTGTCTTTGTCTTCTTTTCTCCTCCCCTCTCTTTCCCCATCTCTCTCTTTCCCTCCTCACAGCCGATACATGTCTACAGACAGCCAGAGGATAGCGGGGGGCGTTCTGGTGGGCACGGGCCTGTGGGTCACCATAATCTTTATCATGAGGAACGCCCTGAAGTGCCTGTTGTCGTGGCATGGCTGGATGTACGCGCGCCATGGCTCCGTGTCCTGGTCCACTCGTCTCTGGATGGTGAGACAACCTGGGGAGAAGATGGCTTAAGCCCATTCTCTGTTCTTTGAGCATAGGCCATAATGCAGTGCAACATTTGTGCCCAGAAAGTACCCTCTTGCTCTTAGCGTCACACATACTCTTAAGGCTCAGGCCAAAATGCACCACTCCGCTCAATTCATTTTAGAGAAGATTCACACTAGAATGTCCTAGTGGAATTCACTTCCAAAAGACTACAGAATGCATTGTTTGACACGGCATATGGAAGACATTTTCACAACTTATGAAAGCCAGATGTACGAGAGATATGATTTTGAACAAAACTTTATTTAATGTAGGGCTACGCAATTCTAGCTACAGAGGACAATCTCAATTATTTTGCAAGATATTGTAATCACGATTATTACTCCTGATGATTTTGGAGGACAGAAATATTTTATTTGCATTTTTTGCATCTGTATATCAACACCTTGACTCTTTCCACCTGCAGTGAATATTCTAAATGAAATGAACGTGTTGTAAATGTTTCTATATTTCCGAATTTTACCATTTATTAATTGTGGAAACTAAAATTGTGATATCCGATTATACACAATTAATTGTGCCCTTATTTCACTTGAGCTTGAGCTTCTACCAACAAGTTGTCGGTAGAATTCCGTGGAGAGTTATTAAAGCCTACTAGGGGTCGTTGTTTACGCAGGTCTCTATCAACTTCAAGGACCTCCTGTGATGGGAGAGGACCCTCCCTTGTCTTAACATATGTAAAATAAAGCAGCGCACAGCAAGGCTTTTATTAAAATAATGCATAAGTGGCGATCGACAAATAGCAGGGTTTGCTTTGGCCAACTTGGCCTAGTTGTTTTTCAGTTTAACCCACTGATTATTAACTCTTTATGTTTCATCTAGCAACCTACAGCATGTAAGGCAAAGTGCAAAGTCTAATTTTAATTCCCCCTGTGCCCTCTCCCCTCTCCTCCCCTCCCCCACGTCTGCTCTTCTCATCCAGTTATTAGTGAAGGTGTTCTCTGGCAGGAAGCCAATGCTGTACAGTTTCCAGAACTCCCTGCCTCGGCTACCTGTCCCCGCTGTAAAGGACACCTGCAGACGAGTAAGTTCCACCTGTGATGTCTGCTTCCTCTCTGAATGGCTGCTTTGTGTATGTTTCTGATTGTTCAAAATGATCCTGGGTATAATTTGAACTGGGACCTAAGTTTGCGTTTTTATTTCATGTGCTGTCTGTCTTGCTCAGACATGTGTTAGCTCATGAAAAGCCAGTAACATTCCTGATCCTTTTTTCGTGAGTAGGCAAATGTCACATACATATCTTCTGCTTGGCATCATTAAATGAACTTCCCTCTAGGGGATCATAAATAAGTAAACAGTACAGTAATTTCATGAATTTCCTCCTCCTCCTCCTCCTATATGGTTGTGCCACAATAGCCCTACGTACCTCCTATCCAGAAGAAAATTACAGATGACTTTCTATTCATCATTATTCATTGAAAGAACCAACTGAGATAAAAGCCAGTTACTACCACTGAAGTGTGTGTAAGCAGCTTGTACTGCTGCTTATCTCTGTGATCTGTGTATCCTCAGTCAAGTGTCCTATTGTGAACTGAGAAAGATTTAGCTTGAAGGAATGAAATACTACTCAACTTCAGAATGTCCCTAGTTACAGCTGAGCAGACTTCAACAAGGCTCCAAGTAGGTTTCAAATCCAGGCATGTAATTAAGCCGTGCAAAAGAAAAGCAGTGTAGGTTTTCAAATGGTTTCAGTTCAAGAGTTGCCTTAGGTCCTCTTTCTTTGTCACTTGACCGTGTTGCCCAAGGCCATAACCACTAAATACACTTCCTACCTCAGACCAGTTATTATCTGTCAAGGGAGAAAGGATAGATGGCAAGTTTTTCTGGCCAGTTTTTCTGGCCTATCTGCTCTCTCCTTGTCTAAAACCGGTGATTCGGGTCCACGTTCAGCTCTTTGTGCCTGTGCATTGTCTTCATACTATCTGTGTGTGAATGTGTTTGCAGTACCTGGAGTCGGCCCGCCCGCTGATGGATGATGAGCAGTATGAACGGATGGAGGGCTTGGCTAAGGACTTTGAGAAGAACCTGGGACCCAGACTGCAGTGGTACCTCAAACTCAAGTCCTGGTGGGCCTCCAACTATGTAAGTCAGGAAGAATTTTTATCACATCTCCTCTCGGCTGTTGTAACCAAGAAGACAGTTTAGGACACTGTCTTGGTTCATGAATCAAGTTAGAACGATCAAGGAAAGCAGTATGTATAATAGTCTCACCCCTCTTCCTTTCTTCCCCCCCCCTCTCTTTGTCTGACTCAGGTCAGTGACTGGTGGGAAGAGTATATCTACCTCAGAGGCCGTGGGCCCATCATGGTCAACAGCAACTATTATGCCATGGTAAGATCTCTCTCCCTCAGTATCTGTCTCCAGACATCGACTCAGCCTGTTGTTTAAAAGTTGAACAACAGGCTGCTAACTTTATGAAGGCTGTGACTGATTCTCTATGGGAGAAGCTTTGGAAAGACACGGCCAGCGCAGGTGCTGTCTGTTTATTTGGTGACACCTGAGTAAATTCCGGAAGGTTTCGCCCACCAAAAAAGCTGTTGTGTGAGTGTAACCCATTGCCAGTGTTGTTATTTAAGACACTGGGGAGAGTAATATACATGGCTCGATTTCTCTCTTAGTCTAGCTTGTTGAGCAAGAATTGCAGGAAAAGTGTAGCCTATGTTGCCTCTAGGCGTACCATTTTTGAGTTGAGGTTTCTTTGATACTTGACACAGTAGGTGACAGATAAGATGGGGGGGGGGGGGGGGGGGAGCACTTTAGTAACCTACAGCCATGTGATAGCTCTGACTATACAGGTTTGGCTCCTATTTGATCAGCTCAATGGCATTATGCAAAGTATACCATTGACTTTCTTCCAATAACTTTGATTTGAATGAACATGTTGCATTTATTTTGCCCACTACTTTGTATGGATAGTGATATAGGGATTTTACTGAAACAACATTTTTAGCCTTTCAATAAGTTGTTTTATGATGTTGTGCCTCTTGCCTGATCTCCTATGTGGCTGTGTGCATTGCAGACACTTTTCTTTAAACTATGTTAAATAGACAGACATGCATGAACCCCATGTATACTATGTAAGAAATAGGCTACCTCATAACACTGTCTCAGGCGAGTTCATTACAACTACAATCATTCTGGCTTGGGAGTTACTCGGCATCTTGGTCAGCATGACTACAATCGCAGCATTACACCTTGTTTGTACTTAGCTGACGAAGGGAACGCTCCAACTGTGTGCCATATTTGTGATCAGTTCCTTTGTGTATGGATCCAGTGAACTCACCCAAGATAACTAGCCACCACTGAGAGGTCTGTATGAGAGACTTTGGCACGAGCGCACAGGCCCCTCTGTGTGTTTCTGCCTGAATGAGCGGGACAGCAGACTGGACTGTTGCTGCATGGGGTCACAGGCATGGGTCACTGCTCCCAGAGACAGTCCTACTGTATGTGTCTGTTTGAGTCTGGGACATGACTCTGCCAGCACCGACTCAATGCACACTACTGTATGGTTTACACAAAGAGAGACAGCCCCTCTTGCTTAAAGAGCCCTGTTGCTAAAGACCCAGCTGTTAAGGAAGGTAGACTTGGTATGGGGGTCAGTGGAACAGCATTTGGCATGCTTGGAATAGCAGGTCAAGTTAGCAGGGCATACTGTATCTATATGTGCAGTACTGGGCCAAAATTCACATCTCAGGTTTTGGACAGGTGCACCCATATTTTTCAAGACTGTGTCATGCATTAGCTGAAATGTGATCAATTATCATCTTATTATTGATCCTCCCTCTTCTTTTCTCCAGGACTTCCTGTATGTGTTCCCCACTTCCATCCAGGCCGCCAGGGCAGGTAACGCCATCCACGCTATCATGCTGTACAGGAGGAAACTGGACAGAGCCCAGATCAAACCAGTGAGTCTCGAACATATCTCTCTATCTCTCTCTCTATCTCTCTGTTTCTCTTTGTCTCTATCTATCTATCTCTCTCTCTATCTCTCTGTTTCTTTTTGTCTCTATCTCTCTATCTATCTCTCTATCTCTCTCTCTATCTCTCTCTCTCTCAGGCTCATGTATTTCTCTGAGTTCTTTCTCTCCTTAAATGATTCACTTGAACTTTAGCTTTGATTAATTAATAATCATTGTACAAGCTGTAATATAACTACATAGTAACATGCACAGTGCGTGTTTGATCTTGTGTAAATGATTAACCTGCTCATTTATGATGTATTGATAAGAGAAAAAAATTCCTTGTTGTTATTACAGCTGTTATCTGAGAGCTGTATATTCCCCTGCAACCGCCTCTTTCTGTTACTTCAGAGTGTGTTTGTTCTCCATAATCTCGCCAGTGATTTTGTAGATGCTGCCATTGTCTTCAGCTCATTGTTTGTAACTCTGACTTTTGAATGAGCTGCGCACTGCTTTTTGCTTGTTCTGCTATAAGAATGGCTATAATTACTGGCAAAGCGAGATCATGGATGTTTTCTGCAGGCTTACTGAATAAACTGAAGGCTGATGTTTTTTTACTGTCTGTTCTCCTCCCGTACCTCTGCCTATCAGTCCTCTTCCTTCACCAACATGCATGATGCTTAAGTGCAAATTCCTTATACACGCACAATACTGACACAAATTCCTCAACATCTTGTATATATTCGCACACACACACACCCACACACACATCTCTTTTGCACACAACAAATGTCTACATCTATACAAACACAAATGCATGCTCTCGCTCTGTTATGCACTCACGTTCGGTTGTCTCTGTTTTACTGTTTTGTCCCTTCGCTGTCTCGGACGCTGCGTTAGATATACTTGCTGGCGAACAAGGTTCCTCTGTGTTCGGCTCAGTGGGAGCGGATGTTTAACACCACCCGCGTCCCTGGTTTGGAGACAGGTAAGAGGAGGGCACATCTCGACGCTGCCCTCTGACCCCTGCCCTGTGACCCTAGCCATTGCCGCGGCAACAGCCAATGGAAACCCTGGCTCCTGGACTCTGTGTCAACCAGCACAGCCCTGAATAGAACCTGCCTCTCATTGGCTTTCCTCTGTGTAATGAGGTTCCCAGTTATTGCCTCTTCACAATTTTGATTGCAAATTTGGGCCTCCATTTGACTGGGAGATATCAATTTGCTTTGATTTGTATAAGCGATCTAAATCTCTGAAGGGTATCTATATTCAGGTGCAATGTCTACTGCAAGGGCTTTGCTGGTGGCATTGAGGTAGCAGGCCACTGGTTTCTGGATCCTGCTCATGTCTCCCACCCTGGCAGCCTTCTGAGGTCCCTCCTGCTCCTTAGGACTGCTTATTAACCCAATCCTCATCCCTCTTCGTCCTCCACTTCACCCACTCTGCTGTCCCCTTAGGTGTTTGTCTGCTGCTCTCTGGGGGTTTTAGTGAATTAGTTTGTCATCTCTCTTGTGTTTGACTCTCCCCTTTTGCTTTTCAGCTCATGCTCCTACACACTATTCCCATGTGCTCATCCCAATACGAGCGTATGTTCAACACCAGTCGTGTCCCAGGTGTAGACACAGGTAGAGTCTTTAGTGGCGCCGCCTCCTCCCACACTACTCCTACTGTACTCCTCCTTGGCACGTTTTGTACATCTTCTTAAATTTAAATTAAGCTGGTCTTTATAAATAATCATGCATGTGTACTAGTCCATACACATGGCGAGTACTAATTTGCATGTGACTGAAGCCTAGCCTTTTAGTTTGAGCATTCAAAGAGTGATGGGGCCTAGAAATATCAAACTGCATTGGCCTGGCCTGGATAACCATAGTTGTTTGAAAAACCATGGTTTTGATAGGGTGAGTTAACACAAACCAGCACAGAATATAACATACCGTTAATCTTGAAACAAATCTGAGGTATTCTATATCATCTAACATTTATTGATTAGATTGTACGATTAAAAACATGCAGGTAATAAATATTACCCTCACCCTCAATACTGGGTGTAACCCATGGCTATTTATTATCTAAAGTAATGATTGATTTCTGAGAGGGCGGGAAGCCATTTTGCAGCAAGAAACAACAAAATGACCTTGTTTGGAGTGTCATGAACAGGAACTTCCTGGAACCTCAGAGTTGAGTAAAGTCTTCATAGGGAGCTAACCCATGAACATTCAGTTCGTAAAGAATCTCTACTGCATGATCTAACAGTGTGAGTTCTATATCTAAGAGGAATACCTCAGAACCAAGACTCTAATCTGTGATGTCGTCTAGATGTACAACCTGGAGCACCACCGTCAACAATGAATTGTAGATTGACTTTGTGACTTCCCGGCTGCTCTTGATGTCTTACTTCTTTTTGCAGTTCTCTCTCAAAGAAGGTGTAGATCAATGAGACATCACACATTTGGGGCCAAGAGAAACTCCTCGCTGATCTCTGGCTGTAGAGGACAGTAGTGAATGACTAATAATACAAACTCTACTGTCCTGGTGCATATGAAAACATATTTGAGCACTGAAATTCAGTGATCCCCCCCCCCCCCCCCCCCCCCTTTTTTTTTTTTTTTTTTTTTAAAATAATATTTGTGAATTTTATATTACTCTCAGTTTGATAGCGCTCCATAAAAAACAATTTGATGGCCTAAGTTTGTAGTTTTCCCCTATGTTGTAATATGTATTATTGAGGCTTATGGAGAAAAAATAATGGATAAATATAGCATCAGTGGAAAAACTAGTTTGCTATTAGAGCAGCATTGAATAGAAGATATTTCTAAAGGGATGCATCCAATCTTAATGTCATTTCCAGCTCTTCTAAGCCAGTTATAATGTCTTTGAATCTCTATGCTCAGTGCCCTTATTCACATTCCAGAGGAAGCTACATTGCTGAAGGTGCCCTTACAGTAAGAAGATGCACAGTAGGCTAAATATTACCTGGATGCGAGGTGGTTGTACTTGGGGTCAAAATGTTCCCAGTGTAGGTGTCCTCTCCCTCGTCTTGTGTGTAACTGGGTCAATGCTTGTTTGAACACTTTGAGCGTCACCAAATCAATTTTATGACGTTTTAACAAAGATAACACAGATTCACGTAAACAAAGCTTTGAATTGGATTCTCATGGTTGTGAGTGGTGCTGCTCAAACAAACATTTGGACTCCTGCCTCTACCCATTATGTCCCAAACCACTACCCCATTCCCAGATTACTTTCCCTTTTCATCTCATCTCCTGTCCTTCCCATTTCAAGCTGCTTTAGATTGTCGATTGGATATTCTCCCCCATTATATAGCTCCTTGAATTTAGTATTTTCTTATTCAAATGCATATCATTTCAAAAGGTGGATATTCACTTGAATAAAAGAATCAGCTCTCATAAAAAAATACTTTTGTTCCTAAATCTGATGTTGTGGATATCACAGAATTTCACTACTGGGACAAAGAAATTTTATTTATTAACACATACATATTGATCCTGGTATGAAATGCTGTGACATCCATACATCCTGCTCTCTTTCTCACTTTGTTTAGAAAACAATAAGTAACACCATTTAATTACATAAAGTTTTAATTATAAGCTGTACTGAGATACATGCACAACAACTGAAAAATGTACTCTCCCTCACACCTCCGCCCCACACTTTTCCCTTTGTCCTCCTTTCTCTCTTTTTTGCTCGTTTTCTCTCTCCTTACCATCGGTCCCTCCCGCCCAGACACCATTCAGCACGTGAATGAGAGTAAGCACATTGCTGTGTACCACAAGGGGCGCTTCTTCAAGGTGTGGATGTTTTATGACGGGCGGCTGCTGTTGCCACGGGAGATAGAGCAGCAGATGGAGAGGATCCTGGCCGACAAGTCTGATCCCTTGCCAGGAGAGGAGGCACTAGCCGTGCTCACTGCAGGGGACAGGTGGGTGGCATTGCAGACTCAACTGCAACTCGTGTCACACATTTCCAGCACTGATTTTTTTCTTCTTAGTCAATAATGTTAGAAAGATTAATGTAGCCAGACCACTTATAGGAAGTGATGAAATCAGTGTAGATGGACATTTGCTGCAATGATATTCTGTTCTGAGGTGTATTCTGAGGCTTTTACTTGACACTGTTGGCCAGAGCAGCATGGAAGTCTACAAGTAGCCTAGTAATATAGAAACAAGAACTATAACTAGAGAATAAGCAAAATAGTTATTATAGATGCTGTGTAAGTACTGATTGCATAGTAGTAGATTGCAGAGACAAAGGATAATTGGGCATAGATGGAGATGGGTGTGTAGTTTGAAGGCATGAGTCTTCAGTCTATGAAGGTGGGAACGGGTGGGGCAATTACCACAACTATGCAAGCATAGAAGAGCTATGAACCTGGTAGTTGCAGAGCACCTGGAGTGTAGGCTTGAAACAAGGCCTGGAGTGAGGAGCGATGCAGTTAACATGCAGCTTTCTAGGCCAGAATTAGAATTTGATGTGGGCAGCTACTAGGAGCCAAAGCAGAGAATGGAGGAGGGGTTCGACACTGGAGAGTTCAGAAGGTTGAAAACTACGAAGACAGAAGCATTTCTGTATGTTGAGCCCACATATAGAGCCCACACCCGCTGTATGCTGTCATGTCTGTTCCGCATCATGCAGTTGTCTGTACTTTTTGTAGCAGTTTTCCATTCTAAATTTGCTGTTTTGTGAACTCTGCTGCCCCTCGCAGGACCCCATGGGCCAAGGCTCGCGACACCTACTTCAGCCGTGGTAAGAACAAGCAGTCTCTGGACGCCATTGAGAAGGCGGCCTTCTTTGTAACCCTGGATGACACTGAGCAGCGTTTTGAGGCGGACAACCCAGTCAAGTCTCTGGACAGCTACGCCAAGTCCCTCCTCCATGGAAAGTGCTACGACAGGTGCGTTTGTTTAGACATCAGTGGTTAAGATGAACTTAATTCATTTTATTAATTCTTTTACAGTAGTGTATGGCACAAGCTCATCTACAAATACACTGAATGCCTTTATTCTTTGTTCTTAAGGTGGTTTGATAAATCCTTCAACCTCATAGTCTTCAAGAACGGCACCATGGGACTGAATGCGGAGCATTCCTGGGCAGATGCTCCAATCATTGGACATCTCTGGGAGGTGTGTTACTGTACTTTTCGTCTAATAAATGAGTCAGTAGTGTCTTAATGCCGGATCTAATCATGGTTTACATGTTTACATTTGCTAATCAAACGTTTTAAGACATGATAGTTCAAGAGAAATGAATGTCTGAATTAATGAATGTCTTCTATTTCAGTTCGAATTCAGTCTTAGCCTTGTTGCACACACAGTCATGTTAAAACTCTTCTCTCTGCGCTGCAGCATGTGCTTTCCATGGACCCTGTTAAGCTGGGATATACTGAGGATGGCCACTGCTGTGGGGAGCCCCACCCCAATCTGCCTGGTCCCCAGAAGCTGCACTGGGACATCCCTGCTGAGGTAAGGCACCACTAGTGTGTCTCTCCCATAGTCTGGTACCTGAAATGGTGAGACTGAGATTCGGTATTCATAGACCTTGACTGCCCTCTGCTGGTAGCTTTAGCCATGTGCATGCACCACTGTTGTGTGTATTGTCATTCAAAGATGTATGCCATATAGTGGAACAATTGTAAATATTATATATTTGAAATGGCAATACAGTAAGTGACATGTTATGAGTATGTATGGTATGGTATGAGTTTGTATTCATCTGGACACTCTTAATAAAATATAATGTAATTATGTATAACATACGGCTCTGCTACTTCCCCTAGTGCCAGGAGGTCATCCAGAGCACTCTGACAGTCGCCAGGACTCTGGCTGATGATGTGGACTCTCACATCTTCCCCTTCAGTGACTTTGGCAAGGGTCTGATTAAGAAGTGCCGCACCAGCCCCGATGCCTTCATCCAGATCTCTCTGCAGCTGGCCCATTACAGGGTAAGTAAATCCAGCTCACTGGCTTGGGAGCAAATACTTAACAACACTTATTAATACAATGATGATCATGAATCTCATGATCTTCATTGTATCAGCCACAGAAATATCTAAACTTTTTTTCTTTCACATTATCATTCATATCACAGGAATATTTTGTTAGATCTAGTCTCAGGGAGCTGTGGCTTTGACCCTTGCACTCCTTACTATTGGATGCTTGCTATGTGTGATCTGGGAATTTAAGCTTATTGCACTCAAGTCATAACTGAATGCCTAAAATGTACAGGGAGTGGACAAAATAATGGAGACACCAAACAATATATGAATACCACAGTCTGTGCTCCAGAACCTGCCATAAAGGTTTAGATGTGGTGACTGGGGTGAAGGCATTTGAATTCATCCTAGTGTTCATGAAAACACTCTTGAATTTGTATAGCTGTGTATATGGAGGCATCTTGGAATATGGAAACATCATGAGGAAACTGTTTGCACCATAGGGTGCAGCTCTGGTCCTGTAAAATCGCCTCATATTCCTTGGCCATTATATGACCATGCAGAACAATCATTGGACCTAATGACTCCCACGAGACAGCAGCCCATTCCATTACACAATGTTTAACAGACCTTGTGAGTTGAAGGCATCCTTTGGCTCTCTCCAAACACAAACCTGTCCGGATGTAGGAAGAGGTCGTAAGACAACCATATTACTTTTTTCATTGCTCGGGGTCCAGGTGTTGTGCTGCTTACACCGGGTTATGCATCTTTAGGTTTCCAACTGTCTGTTGAGACATAATTGAGGCCATAATTTTCTGGTGTTTATCCTGTTACCTGTCTATCTATCCCTGTAAGGGAACTTCAACTTGTTCCTCTTTGCCAATGCAGTTTTGTGTTTTGCATATGTTGTTATGCATTTTGAGTCTCTTCCCCTTGCCGTTATTTTGCCATTTTTGTGACCTATGTAAATCGGGTGCCACCTATTTGGCCTCTTTGAAACTCTGTTAGTTGCCTCATGTTGCTTTGAAAACTCACATATAAAAGTGATAATAATCAGACCTCTTTTAAAGCTGACTTTTACTGCTAACTGGCGTTCCAGTTACACTCGCTAGTGTAGCTGCCTTTGTAATTGTGATTTAGTTACTTCAAAGTTAGTTTTTATGTGGTTTTACTGCTATTTAGTCCATCTGTAAGTGTAAATGGAAGCCTGCTGCACTTCATTTATATTCATATCAATATGCTGAAAAATCTACCATGAATTAATTATTAGCCATTTATAAAACAACTGCCAGCAGTTTCACAGAGAGTATTGTCAGATATGCTTTTGTGTCCAGTGTATGTATTAGTGGTTATTAGTGGTTAAGGTCTGCTGTATATTGTGTTTGAACAGGACAAAGGGAAGTTCTGCCTGACATACGAAGCCTCCATGACCCGTCTGTTCCGTGAGGGCCGAACAGAGACGGTGCGCTCCTGCACCATGGAGACCTGTGCCTTCGTCCGTTCCATGATCAGAGATGAGACGGTAAGGCAGAACAGGAGCAGCACAGCTCACCTCTGATTACTGTACTACTGCTAGTCTCTAATCGTTAATCTAATATGCAGACCTTATCCATGATAGTACAACAACTTGAAGCAAAGCATTGCTGCCCAAAACAGCTACACAATCCTTATATCTGTCCATTCTTTTTTCTTTTGTGTCTCTCTGTCTGCCCCTCCTCATCTGTCATCTTTGTCTCACTCTCATCTCTTTGTTTTCTCATCTCTGTCCTCTCCATCCAGAGAGAAGAGCGTATGAAGCTGCTGAAAGAGGCAGCAGAAAAGCACCAGGATATGTACCGCCTGGCCATGACAGGGAAGGGCATCGACCGCCACCTCTTCTGTCTCTACCTGGTTTCCAAATACCTGGGAGAGGATTCTCCCTTCCTCAAGGAGGTATGAGCTGCTGTTGCAAGTGATGGAGGGATTTCTGTTCATATACTGTAATACCTGGTTTTGTAATTTGCACCACCAATGTGCACTCTTGTCCTTTTTAGTCAGCGCAGACCAGATTATGGTTTACGCAGTCTCCCACCTTGATACTTAATACAACTTTATTGTCCACACAAGGTGAAATATTGCAACAATACAAATGATATCACATGTCATGTAACACAAAAAGCATTAAAAATACAAAATAAGTAGGTAATTTTATCCTACTTGAGACAGTGCAAGTATTGCATATGCAAAAGCTGAATTACAGCTGATCAAGGGTTTAGGAGGCCACTTGTGTTTGGGACTTTCTATGGCCATTTTTAGTTGTGGTAGTGCCCCCAAGTGGGCAGCAACTGAAACTGCAGGAATAATGGGCACGAGTCATGCTCCAGATTACACAGGACAGGGGTTTCTTTCTAGTTTAAACTGTTTACATGTTGCCGAGCTGATGTCCAGATTTCTGCACTATATTGCTGGTTGTATTGAGCGTAACCACTCTTGGTGGTTAATACACCACCTAACATTTACACTGTTGTTGCTCTGAAGCTCCAAGTATAGCTGCTTTGTATCAGTGGTTGCTCTCTCCTACACACAATGATGAAAAGTGTTGAGAGTGGTCACCTGTTCACCTTTGATCATACAGTTATAAAACAGGTGCATGCAATAATTTGATAATTGGCTTCTGCTCACTTTTCTCTGATTGGATGTTGCTCCTGATCGTGTTCCATATCCTTTCTTACTATTACGCCCTGTTAACTAATGCATGTGTTGACCACTTATATCTTGTAACTCATTCTAAGTGAAAAAATTGGAAAATGCCCATTCTTGCACTTACCATTTATGTTTGACGTTGTGTGTTCACACCATGCAAGTCTAGTTTAGACTACTGACTGAAGTGCTGCATGTTATCTTTATGTCTAGGTCCTGTCTGAGCCCTGGAGGCTGTCTACCAGTCAGACCCCGCTGCAGCAGGTCGCGCTGTTTGACCTGGTCAGACACCCTGAGTACGTGTCCTCCGGAGGCGGCTTTGGTCCGGTGAGTTGTCCAATCAGAACGATTCATATTCATGCTCAGGAGTGATTTTTGACTTTTTAAGAAAGGGTGAAGAGGGTAGTGCAGTCTTGCTTCATGCAATTGAGAAACATTAAATCAAGTCATTTTAATCCTTTATGGTTTGAGAGAAGGTCAGTCATGCTTTTATCTCGTTTATCTCTATTCCTGTCTCAGTCAAAACTCAGTTTCAGGTCTACAGTTTGTTCAGAATGCAGCAGCTGGTTTTACAGCATTTGGAATAACAACTCGCCTGTCTGCTCCCTTCTTCTGTCTCTTTTTGTGTCCACCAGGTGGCTGATGATGGTTATGGTGTGTCCTACATCGTTGTTGGTGAGAACCTCATCAACTTCCACATCTCTAGCAAACACTCAAGCCCAGAAACCGTAAGTTCACTTGGTTTCCCTTCCTACAGACAATTCAGTTTCTCCTTTGTTGTTTTTCCTCTGACTCTTTTTCATCTCTTTTTCTTTTCTCTGTTTTTTTGCCTCATTGTAGGACTCCCACCGTTTTGGCGGCAACATCAGACAGGCCATGCTGGACATTCTGGATCTCTTCGAGCTTGACAAGAAAGCCACCAAGTGATTGCCCTCTCCCTGGGTGGAAAAAGCATAAGAACGTTTTTAACAAAAGATATATTCTTCCTGAAGCTTGTACAGAAAAAATATTGTTGGGTTTTATTTTAAGTTAATTAATGTTAAAGAAATAATGATGATTGAGAGGTGTTTGGAAACATTACTGTCATTTTGTTTTATTGTTGTGAGAGGTACATGTGTATGTATGGGCAATGTGAGATTCTGGTGGAATTGGGCACGGGTAGTGCACAGATCAAAATGTTTATCTACAAGACTGTATGCACCGGTGCCTTAGTGACCCACTAATGTAAAAGGACAGAAAGGGAGGAGAAAATTAGTGCCACTCTAGTACTGCAAGTTTGAGATCAAGCCCACATTAACACAAGCCTGTGAGATGAGTTGAGGCTGAAGAGTTGAATGTTCAATATCCTGCATTATCTGAATCAATATTTCAGCTTGGGTTGAGAAATGCTGCAAGTTTTTTGACTAGGTTTTGTCCCAGTTAGTCCACCCTACACAACAGCGGAACATGGGCTTGAAAATCCTGTGTCACTGTTTTTGTTTTTGTCACTTTCAAGATCAGAGCACCTGGGTCTTGTGGAAATGCGCGAGACGGCAAAATTATTTCAACAAGTCTAATATTGTTTGGTCTCTCTTAATTTCATATGGTTCATTTGAGACATTTACCAACTCTGACAGTGTCTGGTGTCTAATGAAGCCTGTCAGAGTAGAAGCGGAAGGTTTCACTTGTTCAGGTAATTCTAAATGAGGTAGTCGGTGCTGATCTGGAAAGTGACCCTGGATCAGCGCTGCTCTTACTCTGGGAAGCTTGTTGGACACCAGCGCAGAAGCCAGAGGCCCGATCCTAGCGGTTCAGTCTGAAGAATGGATCTCCATTGCCTTTCTGACTCTCATGTGTACAGCCAGTTTGTTCTTTTTAGCTGCTATGTTTTTATGACATAGCGATATGGGCAGATCATATTTGTGTGTTGTATTTGTCGTTTCCATACTCAGGTTTTATTAACTTGGCCTAGTATTCTAGGGTGCTGGCTACAGCGTTGCAAGATATGTGCTTATGTTGGCATGTGCCCGTGCAACAGTACATGAAGTTGAGATGCAATACGATGCCATGTGACACCAGTGAGCCGTTTCACAGTATAGCATTGACTTCCCTGTTGCAGCTGGGGGGACAGGGTATGTTTCCGGGGGTAATCTCACTTGCACGATGTGTTGAATTCGAAAGACGCAAAGTGTGGCCAATGGTGACTTTTTGCTGTAGTAGTTTAGCGTGTTGAAAAGGGTGGGCTCACTGTACTTTCACAATGTTGTGCACTCCATGACTGGTCCTTCAGCTCGGACAAACTAATTCCTAACTACCTTGGTAGCCTTTTGTCGGATCGCTATGATCTGATCTGTCTGTCTTGGCTTCATATCAGCCTATAATGGGACTTGTAAACTTTTATGACTGTCAAGATGTCAAATATCACTTTCAGCATCGTGGTGTTGCAGCTATTGTTATTGCCTAGTCAGATGAGATGCTTAACTGGTTGGTGGGTTGTTATGTCCCACCAGTAGGAAATCGCTGTTTCACTTGCGTCGTTCTGTGTTAGACAACTTGTAACATTTCAAGGTCTGGGAATCAGACCAAACCGATGGACAGTAATGTTTAGGAATAGGCTACATATAGTGCAAATACACAGAAGGGCTCTCATGCTTCGGAATGCATTTCTGTTTCTTGTATTATGTTCTCTGTCAGTACAGCATATTATTTATTTTTTCCATGTGTTAACCTCTTTATTCACACATTGAACTGTTCGAGACATGCATATTTACCAGCTGAGTGCAGCATATGATGAGCACTAAGTTAAGTTAAATTTTTGCTGATTTAAGAAGTGAAACGGACAAAAAAAAATTTTGATTCCTCTTTTTTTGACATGACCTTTAGTTTTGTTATCGCAGATTTTGACAATGACACGTTGTAGTTGTATGACTTTTTATCTCGGTAGACCTCATGTTTACGCTGCTGCATGGTTTTCAAGATGAAGCTGTATATGTTTGCCTTTAATTTAAAGATGTGTAAAAAGACAAGCAGCTTATATACCAAAACAAGTTTTAACACAATAAAAGTGAATGTCAGACAGCTGTACTAGCTCTCTAAGTATGTAATATCTTATTTGCATATTGATCTGTTTTAATTTGTTAATCAGTTTTTAAAAAATATCATAATTTAATATGGGGGAGCACTGAACCAAAACCAAACATGAGCCTGATTGTGAACATTGAGAACACCAAAGTTGGACATACAACAGCAGACAGTTGTATCCATAACAGCTTCTGGTCACGTTAGCTGTCCTGAAGACCAAACCTGTGACCTTTTAGTTATGAGACATTTTCTTCAACCACTAGGCCCATGTAACCAAACATCACCTGCCTAAGAATCAGTGAGACTACAGGTGAAAGATGACCTTCATCCTCACCTGAAGGACGTCTTGAGTGAGTGTGTCACAGCTGCGTTTGCCAGCCCCCTTTTAGTTCTAGCACTTTGAAAACCTCATGAAATGAGTCTGGTGTGAAAATGGGATCCTTCCTTTCCTTGGGTCAGTGTTTACTTCTCAGAGGGAAGCTGGCCGCAGCACCGGCCTGCCATCCCGCCAGGTGGCTGGGCTCAAGTGGACCGCACCGAGGAGCCAGTTCCGTCTCTGGGGGTATTAATAAGTTCCTCCGGCGCGGCTGGTCGGGGGGCTATGGACTCAAATTAAACGGGAGACGTTTAAAGGCGTCGCGAGGTGACAGATTTCCAAGGAGGGCAGAGGCAGGAAGTGATTACATGTGACAGTTTCCCTCTAGCTGCTCTCCGCCGCATGTGCACACACACACACACACACACACACACACCTCCACAATGGCACCCGATGTCACCCTGCCCTAGGCTTCCGTTAACGGGCTAACATTTCAAGGCTGCATTCCTGAGGTCTGCTTGCTCCTCATCAGCTCTGAGAACCTGCAGTTTGGTCGCTGGAGAAAAAGGATCACTTTCAAAGATGGCCCTTTGTTTATGTTTATTTTTTAGATGTCTCTATCACAAGTCTTGTGTTTCCTGGCTTCTCATTTATATTTATACATATTTATATTTGTACAAAACACAAGACAGACACACACACACACACAGTCCATACAGCATACACAACAGACCTCCAACCAGTTGGCCGCTGAACAACAAGCCTTTAAATTGTACATCTAATTGGCAAGCTGGAAAACCCATTCACTCAACAGCAGACACTGAAACTTAAAACCTTGACTTGCACTTTCTAAAAGTAGACTTTGGGAGAGGTCTCCGGCCTCTGCTTGTCACCGGTTTAATTCATGGGCTACTTGCTCCACAACACCCTCACAGAAAGTGGGGAGCCAATGTTGCCTATCCTATTTTATAAGCTGTTCATTCACGCAGGAGCTGGGATGTTCCCATTTTGTCCGCTGGTAATCACCGTTTGCTGCTAACGGAGGAGAATAACATTGTTCTCATTGCAGCTACTGTATGTAGATCATTCATGTCATTCTTGATTTGGGTTTTGGCAGGACAATTTGTTTTTCCTGCACCGTTGGACAACTTACATAAGGCTCTGTTATGCCCCTACCTAATTGACTATGTTGATTCAGTGAGAAAGGAAAAAAAGTAACTGAACCGCTGTGTCCTGCTGCAAAATGTTAGTCTAAGGATGGATGTCTTTCACCACAATGACTGGAAGGATTTCTGTTATCGTGCCGGGAATTAACATTTCGATGGACCTCACAAAGGCAATTTCAGAAGAAAAGACAAAAGAAATCAATATCAAAACACATAACAAACCAAAGTATTGTGCACACACACACATACAGATTAGGGATCAGGTATCTTTATGTGGCATTCTGCTAATAGTTCCTTTAAACAATACATGGTTGTTTTTTTTTAATGAAAACGAGGGAGAAAGTTAATGTGATGAAGGTCATTTAAGGTTCCTCTCCCAAAATGACACAACTTCATTACCCCTCCAGCCCCTCCGCTCTGCTCCTATGAAGCAAAATCCTCTCCAGCCACTGACATCTTAACTTCATCACCTCACAAACCCTGGTGCCACACTAGAATGTCTTGTGAATTTTATCTGGCTGAGAACTGTGCCCAGATTTTAAAAAGTGCCATATGAATCTAAGTGGATAAGGCGAGGGTGTAAAAGGAGAGGGCGAGCACGGCGGCTGGAGTGGAGGAACCGTGTCTGCGGCCGGCTGCACCTGTCTAGCTGCGCTAAAGGAGCGGGGCCTGGGGCCCCAAAGTGGACGTCAGCCAAGGGGCGACGAGGAAGGAAGGTAAGGAAGAGAAGCAGGGCGGAGGTTGGGGCGAATGTGATTCCCCTGAGAATCTCACCCACCGCGTGCTCACCGCAGCTATAAATAACTTTTATTAGGTTTAAGTGGAATTAGTGGAGATGTTAGTCGTCAGTTTACAGATATATAGTCATGGACTGACACAAGGAGAAGGCAGAGAGAGTGCTCATACCAAGGGGCTCACACACACACATGCAAGCAAACAAACATGGACACAGAATTGCATGCAAGTATGCAAAAATTAAAGTAAAAAAAACCTCAATTAATTTATGGCATTACATCATAATTCACTAGACAATTAAATGATAGTTTGTTGATCCCAACAGGGAAATCCTCTTTCTGTTTGCCCCGCTCCACAGAGAGGTCAGAGGTCAGGATACAGAGCACCGCCCCTTGGTTTTGGATTGAGTGTCTTGCTAAAGGACACTTAAGCAGTCTAAATGCTTGCGAACATAGGGGCTTAAACCCCGGTCCTCTGCATGAAAGCCAGTCTCCCTTCTCACCAGGCCACCCTGCTGCCCAGCTGTGAGCACTGCTGATACATAAAATCAAACATTCATTAACTAAGCATTAACTAAATGACTCAAGAGGAAGTGTGGTAAGAAAATGTAAACTTTATTGCAACTTTGTCTAAGTTCTCTGATTTACAGAAGAGAAAAAACACTTGTAATGGCACAGTCATCGTAATATGTACATTGCTGATACTGCAATAATCCGGACACGTTTGTTGTCCAGATTTAAGAGTGGGACATAGAGGCACATGGCGTCATGTTTTTGTCGGTCTGTAGAGGGAAGGAATAATACATCAAAGCTTTGCCTGCAACTTCTACGTTAACGCGCCACAGCCTTCGATAAAAGCATAAGCATGGGAACTAGAAAAGCTCTTTACATAAAGGGCTCTGTTGGGAAATCACAGTTTGTCCATTGTACATTCAGCTCTAGGAGAGTTAAGACGTTGACGTGTTCACAACACACTGCGTTGCACTAAGACATTTGGTGATTTGATAAGCTTCAGTAGACCTGAGTGTTTGTGTTGATACAGTAAACGTGTCAGATCAAAGTTACACAATCAATTAGTGGTAAGGTATTCATTGAGTAAGTGACAACACAGTCCGTACTGTTACTGCTGCCCAGTAAATCCATACGGTGAAGGCATAGCCATGATCTGACAGAGGGTGAAGTATTATAAAATCAAATAAGAGCATTGTGAACAAACTATATGTAATGAAAGAGTAACGTTTCTCTGTGGGCTGTATTGGAGTATGAGCACATCCTTTGTTCGAAACAAAAAAACAGATGTTCTGTGATCTCATTATCATCTCATCCGCTTAGAACATCCAGTCAGGATTCAAACCAACTCTGAGAAATGCTCTCGTTCTCTCATGCTACTGATCAAGCGATGGAAGTGGGTGTGAGGAAGAAGAAACTGGAGTTAGACGTAAGGGCAGAATTTCACTTGCTCATCAAGGTTTATCCAAGTGGCCACCTATAGAGAACTGCACTTCTGTCACCTTAAACATGAGGTTACGCATCTGATTTAACAATTTCTGTTAAATCTAGGGAGGCTGCGAGAGGCATTTCACACACACAACAAATGAGAGTGTCATATTATCGCATTTGGGGGGTAAGGCGCTCCTCCCCCGCGTCCGATCAAGATCTCCTTTTCGCCTCTGCGGCGTTGTCAACAAGGCTTTCTTTAGAACTTCTTCTGGCGATCACGAAAGAGCACATCAACACAACATCAGAGAGCGCTAGTAAAAAATGAGCAGCCTATTAGAAGCACTTAAAACAGCAGGCTAGGAAGAGGTTAAAATCTAGTGGATAAACTCAGATATAGCCAGAGTTGTGGCACGTTACGATGCCGCGTTACAGCGGCAGTGGCTTGGCCTCGGGTTCATCTGGCCTACAGTACTAAGGGACATTCAGATGTGTCCAATAGAGTGGTATGTTGATAAATTAAGTTAAAACTACTCTAAGAATAAGTGCTAAGGGGGTGATGGGTTGTTTGTGTCTGGTGACGATTACATTGTAAAGCAGTGAAAACTTAACTTGAGGTACATTCATCATCCATCAGCCCTTCGGCCTGGTAAGTTCAAGTAAAAGCCTTTCCAATGAGTGAGCGAGACGCACGGTACCAAGGTGCGTCGGTCTCCTTCATACGAAGCTTTCTGTGAGCTACTTTCCTTCCGATAAGCGTTTCCCTCGGTAAAACCCTTTCAAACGTCTTCCTTTGTCCTTTTTTTCATCTTCATTTGGTCTTCTTGAGAGATTCATAGATTCTTTTTTTTTAAGCAAACAAGGGGCTTGCTTTGTTCCTCCTTATCAAGAGAGCCAGCAGCAGCTAAACATTTAAAGACTGTAGAAATGCAGTATGTAAACACACAGATTTCTCCGTAACTTACATACAAAAAAAAAGAAGAAGAAAGCAGAACAGATCAAAAAAAAATCCGGAAACAAATCAGCTAAGAGGTAAGGTAAAACTGATTAACGTTTTAAAAAAAGGAAGAGAAAAAAAAAAACGTCACAAAGAAAAAAATACAAATTTGAATTGTAAAGTGCAAGTATAAAAAATATCTCTCTACATCTAATCTCAAGACGGGGTCTCGAGACACGGTCAATGGTCTTTTGTGGAAAAGTGCAAGTTGAGAACAGCACGGATCTTTAGAAAAACGAAAAAAAAATGAGTAAGATTTTCGAAAACAGTATCGGGACGAGTCAGGTGACTCGTGGGTCGGCCGCGTGCCTCAGCTCCTCCGTAAGAAAACGGCCACCTCCTCCAAGGCCACGGGGTAATCCTGCAGGAGCGTCCCCCCGTCGAACACCTGAGCGTTACGGCTGTCCTGCCACTGGAAGCCCCCGTCAGGTAGATAGATATCCCGCTGCACCGCCCCCTTCTCCACCACTGGCGCCACCAGCACCTGCAAACAGACAACACACACACACGGCCGTTAGAAAACAAGTTGGTTGTACGTCCAGTTGCAGCAGAGGGTGATTCCTATTTCAGCTGGCGAGTATATCGGTCGCTGGCGGAGGGAACTCGACCCCCGCCGACCGAGAAAGCCAGTGAGTCACCTCGTCTCCCAGGAGGAACTGGTCATCGATGGTGAAGGTCACGGGGTCACTGGGACTGAGCCACCACATCGGCCGGTAGATGGGGAATCCCGTCGCCTGCCACTCCTCCGCATACTTCTCGATCAGGGGGACCGCAAAGTCCTGGTGCCGGGCGATGTAGGCCCGGGTCAGGTTTAGCACCTACGAAGAACAGAGTAAATTCAAGAATTCAAGAAGAAATGGGAAGATGGATCTGTGGTGAGAAGAGGGGTGTTAGCGATTTAGTAGTTTTAGTATCAGCGGCAGCGGTAGTACATTAAAAGTAGAATTTTTAATTAGGTTTAACTATGTGCTGCTATGTAACTATGTATAACACTTCTGCTGGTGAGGCTTCATGATTCATTTCGTGTTTGCCCTTTACTCTTTTGAAACAAACAATTCTCTACAAATCCATGATTGAGTAATAGCTTGCCGGATCCTGCCATTACCACAGTTACCCAATGAAGTAGCCTAGTATCTTAGTATCTGGTACATCTGTCTGCCTTTCTGTACACTGTACAATGATGTGCTGTGTTTTCATTCATAATCATTTATGTCTTTTATTGATATCCCATCACATTTATTTTCAAGAAATCTAGAGCGAGGGAGTAACTGAGACGATCCGACAAAAGTCCTTTTCTAAACGAAATCATCTGCCACAAGAATTTTATGACAAGAATAATATTGACAGCAAGGTCTGCTAAAGACATTTGCAATGCCATCGCTGCACTCAGACACACAGACAGAACTAAAGAGCAGTTCATTGTTGACTTAGTGGTTTAACACCGTCCAAGTCTTTCTCCTGTCTCCCTCTGGCCAAACTACTTCAGCATTCCTGGAAGGGTCACATCCTCTTCAGTGTCCCATGACAAAAACAAAACTTGACCGCATCTATAAAAAATGTATTTTTATGAGTGGGGATTGAGAACATTTGTAGGAATGAGTTTGAAATCACAACCCGAGTGTGAGTGGATCTCTCTCTAATTGAGAAGCCAGGCATGTGTGTGGTTTTGAGGTTTTATTGCTGTTTGGTTCCAGTGTGGCCAGTGCTGTGATCTGTCTGTGATTGACTCGAGTCTTGCACACTGGAAACAAAGGTGCCACACTTAAACTACTGTACAACGACCGTACAGCATAGCCATTTATCATGGGTAATCCAGCAGAGTCTATCCTCTAAAACGTTTCGCTTCATCTGAGTTTATAAGTTGAAGGCCATGCAAGAGACCAAAATGGAAAACATTGCTGCTGTCAAATGCTAGCCGTCCAAAAGGCCTATTTTTATCTTTGTCACGCAACACAAGTCACAACCAATATATTCTGTTGCCTCAGTCTTCTCCAACTGGAAAAAACAGTCGATCTCCCCCACCCTGTCACACTTGTCAATTACACATGGAAATCTTAATTGCCATAATAAAGTCTTTTTCCAAGACTTGTCCTCAAATTCATTATCATTCCTGCCGAAGTGGCTCTCGTCGTCGTAGCCGAGAGTGAGAGTGAGCCATAAATCTCGAGGAGGGCTTGTAATTCAGACCAGATGGACTCTTAACCACAGGTGATGTCGGGAGGGGGCCGAGCAATCACTCCTACTGAGGGAAGAAGGGAAGAAGGGAAGGGCAAGGGAGGGAGGGGGGGAACAGCCTTCACCCTCTTCCTGAAACATCAAGTGCTTTTTCTGCGCAGGAACCTGAGCCCGGGTCCCACATTGTAAAACATATCAATATCTGTGACCGGACTCTCTGAGACTGCGGGCCTTGTTTTCCTGCCTTGCCTCCGCGGTGAACGGTACATTCCTGATGTCCGGCGGTGAGGGACGGGGGGGCGGGGGGGAGAGCGAAGGCCTGAACAGCGGCCTTCGTGCCCCTCTACAAACACACACAACTCACTGACACGGTGGGAACGTCTTGGCACTGACCCACGGACCCATGGAGGAGAGGCTGCCGGGTCAATAAACCCTCGCTCTCCCGCCTCTTGTCACACACACTCAAACTCAGACTGCTGTGTGAGAAGGAAGGCTAATCTCTCACTCCCTTGTAGAACATCTAATTGGCAGCGTTCACACATCGCTGGACTTGTAAATCTTCACAAGTGAAGATCTTGTTATCAAGCGTGCGAAAGAATGTGAAACTACCATGTTGTTGCTATCTAATTTGAATTACACAGCTAGAACGCAGAGAGGCCTAGTGGTTAGAGGACTTCCCTAGGGGGATCAATAAAGTCTGACGTTAATTATCATGAATATGGGCATGGTGATGTTTAAGTGGAAGGTGTGTGAGGTGCCTGAGGTGCTCGGACCGGTTTGAAGCGTGTGTGCTTGTGAGTTTCTGTGAGGCGCTGCTGTATAACTTGCATACCCGGTCCTCTCCGCAGACCCAGGGCGGCGTGTGGAAGCTGATGACGGGGAGAAAGGCTGCGATCTCCAGCCAGCGGATGAACAACTCCTCATCTGTCACCAGGTCTCCAGACAGAGAGCCGCCTGTAGAGAGACAGAGCGAGAGAGAGAGAGAGAGCGAGGGGGGGGGGGGGGGGGGGAGAGATTAAATACATTTGCAGAAGAGAATTTTGGAGGGAAAGAGTGACATAGGAAAATGATACAGTTGCAAGGTACTTGTCAAATTGGTTTTGCAGAAGATAGAATTTGTAGCATCAGAAGTGACCCTTTCAAACGACTGGTAAAATAAAAAGGGAAATTACTATCAAGGAGGTATTCATTCATTTAGCTGCCTGACGGAGCGCCCCTTGTGTCACACCTATCCACAATGGCTGATATATGGGGTATACGGGCGTAAAACCAATAGTCTATAATGTATCATATTAGTCCGAACGTGATTTGATCAGGCCATCCATTCTGTCTGTGATTGACTGACAGCTCTCTGTTTTCTCTACATCAAAGTAAATACTTGTCTCACAGGAATTTGGAATATTACAGGAATACACTCAAGTTTGTGCCAAAGCCAGAGGATGCTTCACCTCTCTGACCAGAAAATCAAAGGTGTAAATGATGAGTGCTGCTTTAAATAGTAGCTCTAATCCCCAGCTATCTGTTTTTTGAAGTTTTGAAGTGTGCTTGAAATTCCACAGTGAACAATTCTGCTCTTTTCAATTTCCACGACTGTCTCAAGGCAGAATATGAATGTACTTAATAATAACAGTGTACAAGTGATTTGTGAATCTCTGTACAGTATGAAAGCTCTTTAGGGGCATAGCAGTGCGTGATGATTTTTCATATTGATCGACCAAGCGTCTGTGTCCATCGACAGTACAAATGTTCATAGTAATGGAGAGAAAGGGATCCATAGGCCGTGGTATTACCTACTGCATCAGGAATGAGGAAGTTGTATCCCAGCAGAGTGTGGTGCAGCAGGGAGGGAATGATGCCCTTCAGGCCCATAGGGCTCCAGTCGGACTGCAGGGGGGTCATCCTCACAAACAGGGGCTTGTGGCTCGACCTGGTGGGACGCAACAAGAAGCAACCTTTAAGGACCGTTCCAGAGTGACTGGAGTTTTTGCACATTTCCTGCATTCCCCTACTGCTTTACATCACTGTTCATCATTTTCCAGTGCGTTTATCACATTGAGATATTTGCTGTTTTCTCCTTGTGGAAATAAACGCTGTCTAAATATTACGAGGTACTCCCAGTAAAGAAGATGACGGCAATTTTATGCTTTAATTGTGCAAAATCAAGCTTTATTTTCCGTTTCATTTCACAGACTATAGCTGGTGGAAGCGTCTTGATTTGGTTTGTCTGTTGGCTTGAACGGGTTGTGATTGACAGAAGGCGGGTCCTAACATAAGCACAGAGAACATTAGCTATTGTTTGAAAGTTTGATTTTGGAGAGGAAAACATGGAAGTCTTCTTTCAAAATGTATGTTTATACTTTGCAAAATGCGATTGTCGGCTTCTCGTTCACATTGACGGATTATTATTGGTTTCTATGCTGTTTGGAATTGAATGGGAATGAATGAGCCCAAGATGTGTGACGAAACTGATTTAAAATATCTTCAATAGTGGAGCAGGCATGTAAAAACTGTCACAATTAACATTAAAGGGGTGGAAAATGTACAAACTCAAATCACGCTGGAATTGTCCTTTAAATAGAAAAGCAGACTGGTGGAGCAAGAAGATCCCAGTCTACAAAGTAAACCAGACTGATTTGTTCCCTTGTAGAACAGAGATGAGGTGCTTGTTCTGGTGAGTCTTACCGTGTCCCTGCTGTCATGATGGTGGAGTCTCCTATCCTGGTGGCCAGGTCTGCCAGCAGGCTGATGTACTGGTCTCCACCCAGAGCCTGTGGCGGCCGCAGGGCCTGCTCCTCAAACACATTCCCCTCTCCCCCCTCCAGCAGGACGTACTCCATGCCCAAATGGGCCTGTAAGGACCCCACTCTGTCCAGGAACCAGCCCACCGCTCCTGGGTTGGTGATGTTCAGCTTTACACAGAACCTCCCCCGCCACTGACTCAGCACAGGGATCTGAGGGAGAGACAAGGAGGCGAGGAGGAGAAGTTGTTAGTGACTGGATTCTGATTGGATTGTGATTTGAGTGAGTGGAGTTCATTTTGCACTATTGGCATCCAGTGATTCTCAACCATAGGATGTAGTCAGTACATTATTTGTGCCTCTGCTCACAATTGCATTGATACATTTCACAGATTAGGCCATATTCACACTTTTCTGCTTTTTTTCAAACTGCCGCTGCCTTTTTTACATTAAAGTGAATGGGGAGTGGCTGCAAGGCGGATGGAAAGTGCCCACTTTGGAAAAAGCGCTGCGCCTGGTTTCTTTTTAGGCAGAGCGGAGTGCTTTTAGGGGACCGCACATGACGTGGAATGCGTTTTCTGTGAGCCGACCAATCACAGCGAAGAAGTGGGGTTTAGTACTATGTAGGGAATGTTCCCCAGAGGGTGCAGAGTCTCACCAGGTGTCCCTGAGGGGCCGAGGGGAGGCTGAGCCAGTAGGCCTCGGTGCCGTCCATGAGGGAGGTGTGGAACTGCGTGGTGTCCACGCCCAGGAAAGGGGACAGGGTGATGGAAATGTTAAGAAGCTTGACAAGCGGGAGGTCCCTGGTCTGTCTCTTGGACGTCCCCTTTTTCCTGCTGTTGAGGTAGTCATGGTCCTGCAGAGAGAGGGAGGGCAGTGAGAGAGAGTAAGAATGGGTGAAACATCATTTAACAATAATTACAACAAAAATCATTCATTAAGTATTTAAATAATTTACATTTAACAGTATGATTTCAATAGTGAATGCTATAATGGAACTATCCAAATGTTCATAAACTAAGCCCATCAACTGGCATTAATTAGCCTAGTATTCTACACTGATTGAAGACCATGCAAACATGCAGCCTGACAATCTGACCTGTCAAGACCATTTAACATACTGTATGTTATAATCCCTTGGTATTTACATGTTAAGGATGAACAGAAAGTTCAGATTACATAACTGTGGAACAAAACCTCTTATGAACACAAAGGTTGACCCCAGGAGGTGAACCCATGGTGGGAAGAAGGGGCAGACTAGCACACATTACGCAATTTCTAAGAAACATATTTCACACATTTTCTGACAAGACGCTGTTAACATTTTAACATGTTCGATTATAGACCTAAGCATTTGATTCTATTCCTCTTTTTAATTTGATTCTGACTTTTGCATATGCACATAAATAACCACACAAATGTAAACAGAGAAACTGACACATAACAATGTTAGTGGTCAGACCCTTATTTTATTTTTATGTTTGGTTTGCCAATACACTGCATTATGCAGTATCTCAGTAATAAGGTTAGAAACCTGCCAAATCTATTTATAACCCAAGTTTCCCCACACCAGCTTGTTCTAAATTATGACTATGTTGCTGAAAACTAATATGGAAACTAGAAAAGAAAGTTCATAGCGTGACTGATAATTTATGAATACTTGTAAAACTAGAATGAGAGAGAAGCACGGCTTTTACAGAGGATCATTATTGCCATTCACACTTCACGCAGTGCCACATACTTCATGGACAACTTCAAGTTCCATAAGTTTCCATGCGGCACCGTGCGCTTGGCTTATTCCTTACGGCAATTAGCGCAGGGGATTGAACGATGCAGAGCCAACAAAACTGGTGTTTAATATCTTTGATCTACCAGAAGACTTCAACTTCTGGGTAAGGGAAATTCTTGTTTAACAAATGGCATATGTTGTTCCTCTCTCTCTGTGTCTTTTCACACCTACTGAACTGGTTATGGGAACATAAGTGGTGCATGTGAGTACTGAGAGGCCTAAACTGAAATACTCTGATGGAGAGAGTATGTAGAATGAGAGTATGTACTCCTATTATATGTACCAGGGCAGATCACAGCATCAGGATCACCTGCACTAGTTAGTCTTGGCTGAGTGCCTCTTGAATCCCATCACACCCTATACTTCGCCATCCCATTGCTGCCTCACTAATAGCAACCATGCGATCTGTGAGGGAGGAGTCTTTGCTTTTCCTTCTCTCAGCCATGTTTGTTTTGCAATGGAATCGCACCAGGTATTGACTTAGATCCATTTGACAGCGATCAAGTAATATCATATGACTGGTCTTCTTTCCAGGGAGTTCCCAATAACATAAGTAATTATATAAAGTAGAAACAATCCTAGAAAGCAACAGGATATCAAAGGATAGAAGAGAGTCACTTGCCGTCTTGTATCAGAATAGTTTGATCATGGTAATAATTCAATTTTGAGCTGGAATGACACCAGACATGGACCAAATCATAGTCAAATAAATTTAGAATACTTAAAAAACATGAGATGAGCTTGATTTATCTATTTTGTAACTGGTGTGTTCAGTTTTGAGGCTGCATATTACATCTGGCAAGGCAAATCAAAAACACTTCAGTAGTTCAAATTCTGACATATAATTCAAATCTTCAAAAAACATTTTTTGCCTCTGGGAAACACATTTTTTAACAGGGTGGCAAAGCCCTAAGCCATCTTTTTTCTACTTGGTGACATTTCTGTGAACCTGTCCTCCCTCCTTTATACCCCGCCCTCCTCCAGCGCTCTGGAGATCCACTTAAGCAAACCCTTTCATCTCTGTCCCTGACCAGGACTGAGCCCCTGACCAATGAACCCTCATGTGAGAGTTTACAGCTACAAGATGCCAATGCAAAGCATGGACAGAGAGGCAGATAAAACAGAACATTTCCAGCAGGGAGGTATCGTACTGCCAGGTAGTGCTGTGCTGTAGATACTGTAGTGAATGTTCTTGACCTTGTAGCTAGATTACAAAGCGATAATAGAAAGTGGGACAGTTATAGGTTTGCTGATTGGAGCTTTAGTTCCACAGACATTTCTTGGAGTCGGCGCTGCTCTGGAAGCAGAAATACTGTCATTGGTTGAGTTAAACTTCAATGTGCAGAACAAAAGAACCACAATTTTTCCACAGAGTTAGCTGGCAAACTTGAATGGCAAAGAAGGAACTCTGTTCTCAAAATATAGCTAAAATTATGAATGGAAATGACTTCTTTTTTCATTCATTCATGACCATGGCTTTTATGATGTTGGAAGGTTAGCAGGTTAGCTAACTAGCTTACCTAGATACCTTTAGGCTAGTATGACTAGTTTGAATTTGGAAGGTCAGCTAGGCTAACTAGCTAACCTAGATAACTAGATTGCATTTTTCCAGTTAGAAGCAACAGTGCTAGGCTTCATATTGTTAGCTACCTCCTTGTCTTTTTCATTGAGCTTCACCAGCCAAATGTTAACGTTACTTAGTCAGAAAAACTGTGGCTCTTTGGCTCCGTCCATTGAGGTTTAACTCAACCAATTACCAACCAACCACTCCGGTCTGCGACAGGTTTTAGGAGAGCGACAGAGAGAATGGCACCTACCATATCAGAGAGGAGGGTGGTGGAATGTTCGTTGAGGCTGATGACTCCCTCCCCCAGCTGGTGTCTCCTCAGACGATTAGAGAAGGTCCTCAGCTCCCTCTCCACCTTCGGCCCTGAATCCACACTGGCCAGCAGCTTCCAGAATGGCAGCCTAGGACACACAGTAGGATCAGATAGGACCTGCTGCTCTGCTGCGGCACCTGACAGATTTTAGCTTCTGACTCCCTAAATACCTATTATGTTTTAGTCAGGGCTCAACTGACCTACAGATACACCACAAGATCACCAGTGTCTGTCTGTTGACTTATAGTTGTTGTAATATCCTTGGATAGGAGGCAAGGAAAATCAACTAACCACAGTGTTTTCATGTTGGGCAGCTCCCTGCTTTGCTGGGAGAGCTGCTGCACTGCTTCCTGGTGAGCGGCTTTCACGTTGCGCGCCACACACACAGTGTACTGTAGTGGGACACGCTCCATACTGGGAAGAGACTGCAGGCAGAACTGCTGTCCGCTCTCCACCCCCAGCTGCAGGGGGATATCAGGGGACACCAGCACTGCAACACCTACATGGGAAAAAGTAGGAAAGGAGAGGGTGGGGGACATTAATTCATTACCATCGTGCTTCTCTTAAAGTTATAAACCCTGCTTCAAAGCATCAGATAAATAATATAAAGTCGTAGCCTGTCCAGCACAGTAGAATAAGATCTCTGCAAAATGCTTGAACCACACTGAAACAATAGTGTAAATGCTTAAATTGTTTGTCCTTCAAATGGATGAGGTGGGCCTTGATGTGAAAAAACAAAAATACCAAAACTGTGGGGTTGGGTCACTGGCCTAAGTATGAGCTAGTCCATCACAGATTCCACTGATGTGACATAGTGCGAGGGTGTTATTGAGACCGGGACGGGTGTGAGGGATGGAGTGTTGTGGGAGGTAGAGTGTAGGCTGTGTCAGCTGATATTGCTTCACTCAGATGTGGGAAAAGCATCCCTAGAATGACATACAGCAGTATGTGGTTGGATGAGTTTACCCTGGGACTGTTTGGTATCTGCGAGTAGGGGCACTACACACCCATGACAGATTGGTTTAGATGGCAATGCCTGGATACATATTGTGAGTGACAGTGGTCGTGAAGATGAACATCCATTCTCATTCGTTTTTGTTTTTTTTTCTTCCAGACTGTATTTGCTCCAGGACGTTTCAAAACATTAAAACAATCATCAACAGTGACATCTTATCTCTCATTCTCTCTTTGTGACAAAATGAGCAGGGGGAACAAAACTAAGAAGAAGAACCAGTGTTCAATATATTTGATTGAATACCCTCAACCCAAAAACCTTCCAAAAATCTCTGGTCATTCATTCTCTCTCTGCAATATCCTGCATTTATGTATTTACAGCCTTTCTGGGACCATGTGAAATGATGAGATTATGTGAAGCAGATAATTGTGTCCGCAGATGTAGCTGCCCTGCGAGGAATGCCTCCCGCCTCTCAGGTTACCCCCACCCCCCCCTACCCTCGCCACTTCTCACCCCTCCTGACTCCCACCTTCTCCTTCCCCTCTGGCCAAGATTCACTACCTTCCTCTCTGCTCCGCTCTCTCTCTTCCGATCCGCGTCAGGTCAGAGCCCGGCCTGTATCGAGCCGAGCATTCGACCCAGACGGCGGCCCGGACTCAACCCCGTTTTGCATAATCAGCTCCAAATAACGGGGATTTTGGAGAAGGACAGCTGATCACAGAAGTTTAGCTCAGTTTAGGTACAAGATCTCTGTCCAAAGCAGGCAGACAGTCTGAGAACCCAGGCTGAGAGCTTGGCTCACTTCAACCAGCCTCTCTTATTTCAATGGGCTTACTGTTACTTATGCAAGCAAGGACCAGGACCAGGCCAGAGCGCTGAGGATACTGATGTACCAGTTTATAATCAGATTAATAGTTTCAGAGATCAGTCTACAAGTACTGCCTAGCGAAGAGGCTTCAACCAGCAAGATAATTCCCATGTGTTCGCAAAGGATAATGTCAAAGAGATACTGGTAACTCCTCGCCTGCCTCTCCCAAGGTATTAGGTCACCACACAACTGTTTATTACAAATTCATAAGCGGCAGTGAAACGTAGCTTTTCGCTTGCAAAGACACTGCTAGATTTGAACTGCGAGGAAGCGAATGGCTAAAGTGAATACGTAATCAGGTAAAGGTTCTCTGAAACTATGCATGTCAAGACTGTGCATATACAGTGGACTAAAAACTGGGGCAGTGGAGAAAATGTTATAGCTTTATGGAAGGATGGAAGTGGAATGCAGGCAGTGGAAATAGAGGCGACCGGCGTACACCAGACACCGGCTGGCCTTGTAGAATGATGTGCAGATACAGCAGGCTGCAAACAGTGTGTTTTACCAAAGTGCAGGAGGGAAGCGGAAAGTGGAGTTTCATTTTGCAACCCCGACTTCTTGAGTCATATTATCTTTTTCTGGGGCATAATAACTGGCATCGAGGTATAGGACGACCAGGTTAAAAATGACTATACTTTTAGTCCATCTTTGACTCAACAACATGCAAATTTATATATATTCTACAGTGCCTTACCGTGTTGAGAATGTATGCATATCTAGTATGGGTGGGCCCCAGTGGGAATTGAACTTCGCACCCTGGCAGTGTTAGTGCCACGCTCTACACAGACCCACATCTTTGCCTGATCAGTACCCCCAGATGCATGTAACAGACAGGAGCGGGAATCAATAACTGTTATTTAAAGAAAGTGAAGCGAGTTTTAGGCCTTGAGTTACAGCTAAGGTAGGGTGCCCAGGAGTTAAAGGGGAAGCGAGGGGGGCCCCCTATTTTTAGAACAATTCCTTAAACACTCCAAGCTTCCCCGGAATATTTTCCACTCGCTCTTAAAGAGAAAAATTGAACGCTTGACTGACTGCATCCGCTCACCTTCAAAGCAGCAGATACGGCAGAGGTAAGAATGAATGAAGTTTACCGGGCAGACGTGAATGATACGACACACACATGCCTCGATTTTACGGCCGTTGAGCTAACACACAAATCAAACCGCCTTGGACCGCCTCAAGCCTTCACACACACACACACACACACACGCACACTTTCTTTAATGGGATACCGTAGACATCCAAGAAAAACAAAGCAGGGCTTATAGGACCATAAAGGTTCTGGACTTCCTCTCCCTCAGTCTGGGCTGAGGGTTTGGAGGTGGCAGCGGAGGTGACCCCCTGCACCTTCAGAGGGGTCAGGAAGGTTTTAATGTGGCATCCAGGCCTCGGTGAATGGCTGGACCGGGGGAAAACGCTGCTGCGGACCAGATGGGCTGCACTCTTTTACCTGTCATATTTATACTGTTATTTATGACACCTGCACACACTTACAGACCTGACCGGGGTTATAAAAATGTGCATTCAAACCCCCGAATGTGTGTGTGTGTGTGCGGACGTGCATGTGAGTGTGTTCAGGCATGTATTTCCTTAACAATGGAAACTTAGTTTCTGTGCCCAACCTCAAGAAATTGATGGCCACAAAAACTGGGATCATGCCATAGTAGTAAATTTCCAATCCCACTTACTGAAATTCTGAAGAACCTTTCGCTGCACTTTTGCTCTATTCCCGTCATCACTCAGTTGATCATAACTATCAACTGAGTTACGATTTTAGTGTTTCAAGCATGAGACACTCCTTGCTGTCTTATGATGTATCTTGGCATCACAAATGTATAACAGAGTCCTTCCATCAATAGATCAGACAAGAGGACATCATACTAAGCAACTAGAAATAAGGTAATTAAGGCATTCTTAGGCTAAGCAGCCTTTGATGTAATACAAGACTATCTGAAAGAGAAAATCTGGGATTATCAAAAGCCGCAACAGTTAAATAACTGTTATCCCTATCTGTCTGTTGTGCTTGGCCGGTTCCCACCAACAGGCCAAACAACAAATGAGCAAGAGCAGCAAAGTATCTTTCCTTTGGGCTCCAGACGGAAAGATTGAGTTGTGAGAAAAATAAAGAAAGAGGGGCAGGAGATAGTGAACACAAAGGAGAGAAAAATTATACTGAAGCGAAAGATTAAGAAAGACAGTGAGAGATGGGGAGACGAGAGAGTTAGTGTGTGTGTGTGTGTGTGTGTGGGGGTGTGTGTGTGTGTGAGTGTGCAGGAGGGGGTCTACATGTCTCAAGGAGTTGCTGTCAGGTCCAATGTGTCTTGTAGAATTAATTTCTTTCGCTAATCTCTGGTGCTAACTCCATAAAAGCCAGCATGGAAAAAACCTAGAGACCAGATATCAACCGACAGCAAATAAATTACTTTTATTGGATCCAGACTGACTGCGAGAGAGCTAGGTGATCTCAAAGGAACAGCTATCACGCTATCACTTATTACAACAGCCTGCTGTGAAAACAACGGAGGACGGGATCTTTCCAAGCCCTTATTTGTAATGATGAGTTGGGGAAACTTTGAGGAGAGCCAAGTGATCTGTCTTATTTAGGCGTATCTGCATGAGGACATTTGAAGAACGAGGCCTTTTGGCTACGAAATATGCTTGTACCTGAGAGAAAAGATGAGAGAATGGAAAAAAGATTCATTATATTTCAGGGTAGAATAGCTGGCAATATGGTGCCCATTGTGTGCCAGCATCTCAAAGAGGATGATCCAGCATGAAATATAGATATTTAAATAAATGGATTCATATTTGTGTGGAGAAGATCATTAAATGGGTACAAATAAATGACATTTTTCTCTGTACTTAAATAAGTTATTACTGCTGTATTTATTAATTGTCTCACAAGTCACATCTTTAAATTACTGTTTTATTTATTTTAATTCCTACTTTTTAATATTTCTTATTTTTTATACTTTGCATTGAAACTACTTATGTGTCTGTTATTTTATTCAATCATGGCCCACATATTAATTCATATATCTATTTTCTTATTTCTGTTTTTTGTATTTAGTACTTTCCTTCTACTTCCTATTCTATTGCAATATGATAATGAGATGGGCGTGGCTAAACGGCGAGGTGGATCTGACATGTCATTGGCTAATCATCCTACTTGTTGAGGGTTCAACTGCACAAGTCTGCAGCTGTGTTTTCAATCAGCCAACAGGGACACTGTACAAGGAAAAAGACCAAGATGCTCACCAAGCTGCCATAACGGTTTTGTGATCTATACTCGATTGCTCTAGTTGGTCCACCCAATGCTGTTTGATTGGCAGACCTCATTAACTATTACAGAAGAAAAATACTAAACAAGAGCATCATAAAATAGGAAAACAGGTAAACAAATATATGTGCCAGAATTGAATAAAATAGCCTGACAGATCAAATGAATTGCCAAATATTTCAATGCAAAGGATGTAAAAAAAGAAAATCTTTGAAGTGGTAAAATAAAATAAATAACACAACAAATAGATTACAGCTATGTTTTGTGAGCAACATAACGGATAAAAACAGAAATAGATGCTTTACATACACAGAAAAGAAAAAAATCTACATTTATTTATTTAAATATCTATATTTGCTGGAATATCCTATTCTAACAATGCTGGCACACAATGGACACCATGGGCAATGATGATACTGCCTTTGTGATTTATAAAACTGAACCTTTTGATGTGTCATGGATTCAGTTCTTTTCATTTATGATTTCAGAACTTAGACACAGAGATAGAATCCCTGTAAATAATTATCAGTGGAACTTTGCACTGCAGTATTCTATCAAACCAATAGCCTTTCCTTTTAGTTTGATTTCTCCTTCCCTGAGGACAGTTAACTGATGTCAGCGTGACTTGAACGTATACAGTAACTTTATGAGACCAATTTAGTTCCATGGTATAAGTATCTGTCAGTGTCTGACAGCCACCTACAGTTTACCCAACACTAATTCTGCTTACTTATTGGTCATTGCAGCCCCATGTAAAATGTATCTTCAGGATCTCAGGTAGTGTCAATGTAGGATTAAGCCCCCGGTGCGTTAGGACAATTCCTGCCTGAGGTTCCCGTCTTATTTTTCTCAATGCGGGATGTGGTCTCAGCGATATCTAATCTGTTCTTAGTAGCCCAGTTGTTTTTGTATGGTTAAAGACAGGTGGGACTATGACAAGTTCCTCCAGTTGGCAACACTCTCAAATGTCACTCTAGCGCACTGCTGCATATCTTCTCTGCTGCGCCTTTGCTGGACTTTTCTACCTCTTCTTTACTTTGCTACGAAGTCTCTTGCTTTTGCTCTCTCTTCTGTCACACTGTTTGATACAAACAATTATGTAGTCTCCCTCTCTATGTCTCTCTCTCTCTCTCTCTCTCTCTCTCTCTCTAACAACCCCCAGGAGTCCTCTTAGGTCAGTAATGTCAGACACATATTCCCATATTCCCTACTGCATTTATAATGGGCACTTTGGACTAACTAGAGTCAGTGAAGACAAGGCCCATGTGCTGACAATGCTCCAAATGTGCAACAAGAATAACTATTACAGTCAGAGGTCAATGGTTTACAGCCAAGTTTCTCACATAATAAAGCCTAATCTTATACTAAAATAGAGAGTTCAGTGGTGATCTTCACCATGCATCTTTTACGCAACACCTTGCATATCTTAATCTCTGGTCATGAAACGTGACCTTAATATTGTGGTATAGATAGTTTCATCAGGTTCCTGTGATTTACTCTGGGTATGGACGGTCTCATTTGCACACACAGGATTTCATTGTTGGACAGCAAAGGGGGCAAAAACAATTAGCTGCACTCATGTCAGTTTCAGGTTGTGCTCTACGGGACGGGACAGGACAGCAAGGGAAGGGTCTGATGGATCCCTGTTGATGTTTCCATGTTCTCTGACTGAAATCTTGTGCCCCTAATTGACCCATTTACTGTTGACTTGAGGGAGTAGAGTGAACTTTTGAAGTGAAAAGTTAAAAAACATTTGGCATTTTCTTGACACAGCCAAATGTGGCACATGACACACACTGTTAGGTCTGTGTAATCTTAACTCCTGAACTCTCTTCACCTTAACTTACAAAAAAGGAAGAGTCAGACACAGTGCACAGCTACCTTCAGCGCCCTATCCAACCTCATCAGAATCATTCATGGTGAATAACTTCTTTTGTTCCTAATTGGGAAAGTAGCTGAGTACATTTTTCAGTGCTGCCTTTTCAACTGTGAACAATAACTGATTCTCTACAAATATGCACATTACACCGATCCAAGGGCCAACAAAAAGAAATCCTTGAACTTTAAAACAAGACATCATGTCAAATATACCTTTAATGCTCCAATAGGCAATAGGCATTGTTGTCATTGCTGGGCATCAGTTTGCTATGTTTGGGGTTATGTACAGTATGTGTCTGTGAGTGGTTACTTGGCAACATTCAAACAGTTGTTCTCATCAGGATCTCATCTCGTTGCGTTTTTTTTCCCCCGTCTCTGCAAAGCTAAACGGAGAAACAAAGGGTTACAGGGTCCTGATAATTACTGCTGTCCTCTCACAAGGTGGAAAAGGGATTTAAGTCATGCGACTCCCCTAGTTAAGCCCGCCACTGTGTTACATAAGACCTCAGCATGTGTGTGTGTGTGTGTGTGTGTGTGTGTGTGTGTGGCCATGCGTGCTTTTGTTTCTGTCAGCAGGCATGAGTGTGTGTGTGTGTGTGTGAGGCTGCTGGAACACAGAACCCTGCTAACAATCAGTGAAGTCATAATAGATGATTGTTTGTATCACATGATAATTATGGCCTTTAGTTGATGTCATGCCCTCCACTCTGATCTAGAGTCCTACAGCTGTCTGGGACACAGCTTAGCACTTTAACCTTTTAGCTACTCAGTTCACACACACGCACGCACACACACACACACGCACAGGCTTCCCTAACACGTTGACGGACAAACACATACACACCTACAGCGCACGTGTCAAAATGTGCACGTACATTGGGATTTTGCAGTTTGTTTGTGTTTGTGCTTGGGTCTTTGCCAGTGTGAAGATAATGATAATGTCCTGTATAACTAAACCTTTCAGCAGGAAAAGACTGGCTATAGGTTGGAACGCGGCTCAGTAAGCAAATACACACACACTGCCAGCTTGGTAGCCCAAAGTCCCCGGGGTTAATATAATACCCACTATCACACACATCCACACCTGTGCACACACACCCACCCGTAGACACAGACACACACAGGCACACCAGACGTTCTTCATCAGTCACATTACCCATTCACATCCGCCAGTGGTCCTTTAGCGTGGCATCCCTGCCTCCCCCCTCTGCCCCCAGGATAAAATCCAACACCCCCAAAATAACCTGCCGAGTTATTAGAGTCAGCACGGCCCTCATCCAACCTGCCCTTTTAATAGAAACAAAAGGCAATTACCCCGGTATCCCTAAGAGTTAATTTAAGATGCGAAAGGTGGTTTGCTTCCCTTTGTAGTCTAATCTCTCAATTAATATGCTGGGAGACCGCAGACTGTATTGTGTTACACTCTATTTGCGGGCCAGCTGTCCCATCCAGTGGTGGTGTTTTGGAGACGGCGGTTCTAGAGGCGGCGGGACGACTTTTCTCCTCTCGAACACAAACAAACACGCGCGAGTCGGATAAGTAAACACAACAACATCCACAGGGCTTCCCTCGCCGCCCGAGTGATTCACGCCGCACGGCATATACCCGCTGATGTGGGATCAGATTTCCCTAGCCGCAGTGCAAACCCTGCACCGCTGGGAGCTGTGGGGGAACAGCTGACCCTGTATCAGTTTAAAGATTTAAACATGCCTTCCTTGTTATAGACCTGGACTATGACTGTGACTCAGTGTGACGCCTTTTGCTTAGGCGATAATCTCTAAGTAATCTCAAACTGACATAAATGACTAATACACACAAAAAACAAACAAATAAATAAATAAAAGCACTACTGTATTCTGGATTTCCTAAATCACCATGGCGATGACCTCTCTTACCTGACGAGCCCAGGAAGTAGCGTTCAAGAGCGGAGCCGAAGCCGGAGGGATTGTCCTTCAGATCGCTGACGATGAAGGGCTGCATGGTGGCGTTCTGGTCGTTGATGGGCCAGCTCTGGCCCCGGACACTGGCCCCGCCGTACCACGACACGTTGGCCATGGAGAAGCAGTCCTGAGAAGATACACACATGGACGCACACACACATACAGTCACAAACAAAAAGAGAAGCAGTGAGAGAGAGAAAGTGACCAAAAGAAAGAAAGAGAGAGACAAACACACAAATAAACAGCAAAAAACATGCAGGGAAACATGAGATATAGGTGTGGGGGAGACTTGATGGGGGAGGTGGAGATAGAAGAGGAAATTTACAGAATTGGAGTGGTAGAGTGGCAGAGTTTAGATGGTGGTGGGCTGTATTAGACAGTGGAGGACAGACGAAAATGTATATTTAATCTTTTTTATGTTTTTTCTTTCCTGCCACCCACCTACGTAACTAAACACACACACACACACACACAGAAACCACCGCCACCACAAACATCTATATCTGAAAACTCTGCAAGAGCATCCCAATAATCAAAGCACACTTAAGTGACAATGGCAAATGTCAATTTAATTGAAGTATTGGTGAGATTGATTGGTGAGGTAATATATTCCAATGCTATCAAATTATGTTCTTGATATTTTAGAATACTTTAGAATATGTATAAATATAAACGTTGATATTCAGTGCAAGTTATTGTTACTTTGGTGCAGAACTGTATAGTGCATAGAGTGATGGGTAATGACTATTGCATTGAGAAAGCACCGCACGCATGAAGGATTAAATGACACAGGCTATTTCCAAGGGGGGAGCTTTTCTTTCCCAGAGCGTCTTTACGCACAGGGGATAATTGCGCAAAGTCTAGCCAACGATCATTTAATTCATGTCAGCAAGCCTGGGCTCCGTGAAAGAGTTTTAAAGCAGGTGCCAAGTAGTCACCTGAGAGGCGCTGGGCAGGATTTTGGAAATTAGAAATAAATGCGACTTTAGGCTGGAAAGATTTTCTGTGACCAGTCGTGCCACATGACGGGGAGTTATGCCGAGGAATGTTCCAGTGGGGACAGATTAACCTTCGAAAAAACATCCGAATAGTTCAGTGCCTTTGATAGTTAAGCTGGGGGGGAAAGTACAGTAAGTACTGTGCATGTACAAAAACACAAATACGATGACGAGGCAGATTTGAGACGAAATAGATATCTTCAGTACAGCCGTGTGCGCTTGGAGCGAGGGCTGAAAAAGGGAAAGGGCTGTTTGGCAAAATCACGCAAACTCAATTATTGTCTGTAACATCATTTTAACTCAGATGACTCATGAAGCGTCTACAGATAGAGCAACGAGTGCGTAATATTTAGAAAACTTAATTAGGCTCCCAGTAAGATAATTTCAGAAATGGAAAACATCTCAAATCAGCAAATCCAAACAAAATGAAGCCATTAAAAGAATTCCCACCAGAGTTAAATATTAGGCTGGGTGCAAATTTATTTAAGGGGGAAACATTAAATTAAGCCTACACATTGTAAAAAAAAAAAAAAGTCAGTTATCTTTTTTGTTAAAACAAGTGAAAATAATTTCCAGTGGGAAAATATAATTCCACTCGTTTCCAATGCAGTTTCTTGTGTTTCAGGATTTTTCTCGAAACAGGTGTCAGTATCTTGAAACAAGGCAGATGAAGTTCACTCTCCTAGAAGAAAATGACACTTGATCCAAGAAATGTCTTGAAACAAATTGCGTTACATTGGCAAGCAAGTGAGATGATCTCACCCTTGGCAGATTGGCCACTTGTTTGAAGTTTTTAAGACTCTACTAGATAAAATGATTCGTTAAGATTGATATTTTTGCAGTGTGCATATTGCAACAATTCAAGCACAAAGAGCAACATGCCGCTTAACACTGAATAAATGGCACGCGCATTGGCCTGAATGTTCCAAGCATGAGCATGTGCAAAAAATTGGTTGCGGGCCTAATTTTGCGCTGCATTTCCATTCAGCAGAAATAGCGCATATTCACGGTGACTCTTTTTAAGTGCCGTGTGGCCAGACGGAGACAGAGAAACCGTACCTTCAGCTCCACATGACAGTGCACCGGCGCCCAGGTCATGCTGTAGCACTCCGTCTCCGTCTCCTCATTCACTTCCAGCGAGATCTTCACCTCGGCCACCGAGTCCCACGTATAGCAGAACTCGGTCTTATTCAGCCAGCACAGGTTCCTCACGAAGGGAACCTCAATGTCGGGGTTCCCCACATTCCCGACGTCTATCTCCACATAGGTCTTGTCCTCCGCCAGGGTCTGTATGACCAGCGAGTGGGTCCTTCTCTCCCAGATCAGTCCGCTAAAAGTCCCCCTGAGGATCCAGTTCTTGTTGGGCTGGTCCACCACTTGCCAGTATATGATCCCGATGGTCATTACAAAGAAGACGGCCACCCCGAGACAGGCTATAGCTCCCTTCCAGGTTTCGTTCATCTCCTTCAATCCCGTGTCCCATGTTACCTCTGGGATGGGGCTAGGGTTCCTATTTCGAGCGTGGGGCATGTTGTTTTTTGAGATGAGCAAAGAATCACACACTAAAAATGCTGCAGAAATCTCTGTGCGTTAAAAATCTATGATGGTTCATCATGTCATGGTGTTTTGCAGTGAGGCTTTAGGGGAAAACAGCCTACTCTTTATCTTTGCTACACCGTTTACACCGTTGGTTTTTGCGCAATTGTGCCAGCAACAGAGACCTGTCATGTGAAGAAAACTGTCAAAAAAAATCCCAACGGGGAGATAAAAAAAAAGTATCAATGAATAATTGACTTACCACATGCTGCTGCTGCTTTAAAAGAGTTGGGTTTGTAAATTGCATTGGCTGCAGTGAGCTAGTGAGCAGCCCCAAGCCGGGTTTGGCAGCAATGCCTACGAATAGCTCCTAAGACGCTAACTTGCTTGCCCTGCACTTTCTGACGTAACGCCGGGCTGTTTCTTCAGAGGAAAGGTAGAGAGAGGAGAGAGGGGGATCGGGAGGGTTTGGCAGAGTCCCGGAGCTGCCCGCCGGGGCGACGAGGCCACGGACAGCGTGGAGGGAGTGACCCCATGCCCGCTAACTCTCCGTGCGCCCTCCGTGCGTAAAGACCGTGGAGACTTGTCGTCCGCTTGTTTGGTAAACGGTAATGGGCGTCAGTTGGGTATAACAAGGTAGGGGCACTCGCCATGCCTCAGTCTAAGCGAGTCCGAAACTGGATCTTGTCGTTTTTATCATTAGAATGGAGAGCGAAGATCAAGCAATATTCCCTGGAATCGATTTGGAAGCCAAATGTACAAAATCACATCAGTGGAGTATCCAGGACAGTGTTCCCTTTAAGCTGCGTGCGTCAGTCTGTGCAAGATAGTTTGATTGGCTACGTCAAATAATTTATGACATTGGCCAAATAATACAAATATCTTATCCGTCATCAGTCATTACTGTATGTGTCCCCAGAAATCAAACAGGCTTTGAAGTGGCAATTGATAGATGCAGGGACTTTGCAATATCTTATAGGGTTTAGTGTATAGATGCTCAAACTGTCTTTGACAACTTCTTACATGAGCGGTCACTTACATATTACTATTTCTTTATTATTGCTCAACCGGACACCAGGTTCAAGCCCCCTGGGTCAAACAGTCCCCCTGCTGAAGTGTCCTTGAGCAAGACACTGAATTCCTACTCTGCAGCTGAGCCTGACCTCTGACCTCCCTGTGGAAGTGGGCAACAGAAAAGAGAGTTTCAATAAAGTATCACTTAGGACTAATTTCAAAAATAATCGTATTACTTTATTACTTACTGGAAACATTTACATTACATCTCCATTACAACTCAAAAATTGACGGCTGCATCCTCTCTTCCCACCAAATATCAGGGAAACTCAGTCCCGTCTCCTGTGGACGATCATGGGAATCAAATTACGTTGATGTCCAATGTTCTTGTCATTGTTTGGCTCGATTAAATCAAAGTAGTGGGAATGCTTCCACACAGAGGAAGTAGCCTAAACCCTTCTGCCATTTCTCATTCAAACTAGATGAATGGAGTTATGATGAAAACTAATTGGGGCACTAGTTTTTGGACAATGCAACATCAACCTGATATTTTGGGGGTGATAACAAAAGAAGTGATTGATTACTTTTTTGTTGGTAACTGTAATACAATAACTGAAAATTAAATAGTGTTATACTAATCATTAACGAAAAGGTCCCACTTGGCCTCACACCAAACATCAACTTATTTCAATAATTTTCTTGGATGAAATGTCATTGTCTTGGTATTAGTGGAGTGATTTGCCTTATTCTGCCTTGTTTCAAGATATTATTGTTTCTAGAATATTCTTGAAACAAGGGAGACTGCATTGGAAACAAATGGAAATATCTCACAACATTGACAGAAAGTTTCACTTATTTTAAGAAAAAAAAAAAAGACTTTACGACTAAGTCACTTTGTTGCAGGGTAACCATTATTTTGGGCTGTTTTAACATGGGAATCATTAGGGTCTGTTCTGCGCATAAAATAAAAAAGAAAACATTTCAACACATTAGAAGTGAAATACTACTTTCAAGAAACACTTCCAAATATGGAATATGGCCTTGATGTGCAGAGATGCATGGGTCTAGCCAAAGGACAAACCCACATAGTTGAAACTTAATGACAAACAGAGATTTTTTTCTGGCTTGTGTCATCTATTTTGGGTGTATTGTAATGGTATAGGGCCCATAAATTTGTTCCACTGATAGACAATTTTTGGGAATGGCTAAGTGCATGTGGTTTAGGAATATCACTGTCATAGACCTGTGCAAAATGCGCATGTGTGTAATAAGCATGGGATGGAAAAATATCAGAATCTACGGTGGATTATGGACGTCTTGCATTTGATACGCGACCCCAAAAATACATTGTAGATCGTGTGCAAGGGTTAATGCGCGGCGTGGCTCATGAGGTATGGAGGAGAGACATTGGAGGGTAGGAATGTTGTTTATGAGCGCTTCAAGGGTAGCGGGTGGCGGTGTGATTGGTGGAAGGTGGCATTGGCACGCATTTGGACTGTCAACATCCATTGTGTCTGGAACCACAAAGTCACCATATAGCTGATGTCACTCTGTTTGACACATACCGGCTCTGGTGACAATCGACTTGTATGCAAAGTCAATGTACGCGCCCTTTTCAGCAGCAGCCGTGCAATATAGTGCACAGACGAAGCCATAATCAAATACCTGATGCTCGACTCTTAGCTACCTCAGAAGAATATCCTTTGTCAGGAGGATTCTACTGTCTGACTGCAACAAGCTTATGCCTCCATCGGTCAGGGAAATCTCTCCAACAACAGCTTCATCCGACCTAAAAATCGGAGGAGAGGTATATTGTGGCTCGGACAGTGTTGTTATGTTTGTAGGTTAAGGCCTGCCCCGGTGCAGTGCACCAGATATCCCGAGAGTGTCGGCTGACATACCTTCAAGATCAGTTGCCCCTGTCCCCGTTTGTGCATGTCAGGCCCCCCTGATGCATCACATAACTCTGGCAGGGGGAGAGACACTGGATAAGGCTGTGGGAACCTGTGTGAGCTCTCCACCTAATCACCCCAACTTCAACTGCAGCCGATTTCAAAATCTATGGAAATCAGTATATGTCTTTCCTCTCCATTTTACACAAACTTTGTAATCCTTTAGACCCACGTTTTCAGGTTAGGATGAGACACAGAGTCTGTAGAGTGAACAGTGTTTCCATGTGCACACCAGCTAGTCAATGTAAAAGAGAAAGAAGCCCTACAGTCTACTTTTTAGTGTCAGTTGTTTTTAGGGCATGGCAAAGTCACTACACTACTTTACCTTACAGTGCAAGGAGTGTCTTTGAATCAGTGAACAAAATTCGATGCATCTTCACCAATATATTTATACAGCTCTTTGCTATGAACAGTTTCACACAGTACATTTTGTTAGTGCGTGTGTGTGCATGCTTATATGTATGTAGTGTACTGTATGTGTGTGTGCGCTCGCATGCGTGTGGCAGTGAACCCCTGAAATTCAAGTTCAACATGGGCCTTGTGGCAGCCAGGCTCCTGGGTCAGAGGTCAGGCTTATGACATCAACGGAACATCCAGGGGGGAGGGTCTAAATTTACACGCCATCCAGATTGCCCCCGACTCCATCCCTCAAGGCTATAAATAGGCAGAGGACTGCTGCGTGGCATGCACCCGCTCCCTCTGAGAGTGTGAACATGGAACATGAAAAAACAGAGGAATCTGACCTGAACTGGCCACTACCTCTGACACACACTTGGTGTTGGTGGCGAGGGGGCAAGGGTTTAATTGGGTGTGGGGTGGAGGGACTAACGGTTTTGTGCTTGGTGTGTCAAGTCAACTGACAGCTTCATTTAAACTGCAGAAGGTTCAAAGTTGCAATTAAGGCAACTAGCTGTGGAAAATTTGCCGGAGCTACTTGTAATCACTCATTTCGGTGATAGCAATGACTCAAGTGCTTCATATCTCTCATGGGCCAAATTTTGTGAAGTTGTTCTTGAACTCTTGTGATGCTTTTGCATTCCTCTTGAAAGTTAAAATACTTTAAAACAAAATTTGCCCACAGGTGTATCTCTTAATACAATTCTAGCACAATAAATATCTTATATTATCAAATATAAATAAAGATTATTATTATGACATCTGATAAATCTCTTGTCTAATAGAACAGGACAGACTCTCTTCATAAAACCACTGTTCTTCTTTTCAGCATCAGTGTGATTTCCATTAAGTCATTAGAGGTCGGATCCTTCGCTCTGTATTAATCAAGCCTCTCAGAGTGGGAGAGCTGGTTTTGGTTTGAACATCTGTCCCATTCACTACGATCTAAAGACATGATCCGAAGACAACTGACTGCAGATCAGCTCTCCTGTTCAGTGACCCTTGATAGATAGGAAGCCACTGAAGCCTACAATCCTCTCTGCCAATGAAACATCTGCTACAGATTGTCAACGGGGGGATTGAAAATGGTTTAATAAACAGCTGCTGCCAAAAATGATAATTGGCTCCCTGGACACATTTCTGCCTCATCCCTGACTGTGCTACATAGCACACATAACATCCCCACTGGGAGTGGAGCCCAAGCCCTACTGTACTGGCCTCGCCTGCGTTCCCAGCACACATCAGTGAACAAGCCACTGCTCAATCTGCCCTGGACCCAAAGTTTGGCTCTGCTGTTCCCGCCCTTATTGCTCTGTCTCTGTCTTTGGTCACGTCCCACCGTTTCTCTGTGTACCTGCTGCTCACCCACCTATCTATCTATCTATCTATCTATCTATCTATCTATCTATCTATCTATTTATCTATCTAGTTGTCATTAGCACATCTTAGTCTTTTAGCCAAGCAGCCATAGGGGGGAAACGATTCAAAGCAAAAGGATGACCCGTTCTTTGTGGAAGGGCGTAATGGCTTCAGACAAAAACACTAAAACACTGGGTCCCTTTACAAGCAAAAGTATTCACTTCAACTGACAAACTTTTCCATCTTCACGTCTGGATCTTCAATTTACCATTTCCCTTTTTTTCTCCTCTAGGATATTCAATACCGACAACTTCTCCCCGGCTGCCTGAGAGTCGGAGGGGGAAAGTTTCCATGCGGCCCCAGCGCCCGCTCTTGGCGGGACAATCCTGCTGTAGACCGAACTGTTTCCGTCTATCCACCTCTCCCATTAGAGCGCTCCCTCTCTCTCTCGCTCTCTCCCTTACTTTCTCCCCGTTTTGTACTGTCACACAAACAGCCACTTTCCACTACCCCAGACCTGACCCCTCATTCCATCTCTCTCTCTCTCTCTCTCTCTCTCTCTCTCTCTCTCTCTCTCTCTCTCTCTCTCTCTCTCTCTCCCTCTCTCTCTCTCTCTCACACACACACACACACACATTCAGAGTGGTGTGAGTAAAATCTATGGACATTTTGGTGTAAGTACACTGAGGGCTTTGTTGAGTTGTCTCACTACAAGAAATAATTCATTTATGATAGAACTTTGCTACTTGCTAAATTGACCTTTGCTGCATGTGCACTTGAGGTGGGTAGTGGTGTTAGTGTAATGTGCCAGTGTGTGCATGCATACGTGTGTGTGTGTGTGTGTCTGTGTGTGTGTCTGTGTGTGTGTGTGTGGTGCGAGCTGAGTTGCTAAAGAGGGCAAGCAAAGGCCAAGCCATTAACCAGAATATGACTTCTGTGAAAATGAACCATAAGCAAAAAAAAAAAGCAACATTTGCACAAGAGCAAATTTAAAAAGTAATGAGAGCAGCAGGGCTCCCTCAGGCTGTTGCCCCGGTCATGTGGAAGGCAACAAAACTTCATTAATCAGGTTCGCATTCACATATGACCCGTGTCACGACCAGTGAAATTAGATAATATGGTTAACTTTTATTTTCCGTCAAAGAGCCCAACTGTGTGCGCTAACAAACAGGCTTGTATCGCATCTATAAATGGCAGAGTTGGACAACAGTGTGAGACCAGACCTTTGGCTGAAGGTTGCTCCGGTTCATGTTGCGGCCCCCCTCCTCTCCCTCTAGACCTGGCCTGGTCTGCCCTGGCTGCAGCCTCACTAAACATTGGCACCTCGACTGAGGTAATCAGGGCTGCTACTGCTACTGCACCCACAGCAGGCTCCGGGTCCTAGGCCAAGGGACAGATGGGGGTCATAAGAATCTGGGAATCAAGCTTACACACATAACACACACACACACACACACACACATACACACAGACACTGCATTACTAACGTGTAAGCATGCACACATGCAAACGGCACACACACCACACCACACCACACACACGCACACACACACACACACACACACACACACACGCCTGTTTGTATCTTTGAACTCCAACGCCTACAGTCATCCCTGTAACTGTAAGCTGTTAATTAATCAGACTACAGATCATTTTGGAAAAGTCAGTATTTACTTAAATTTGGATTTTAGATTATTTTATTATTATAATTTTTTTATCCCAGGAAGGTTGACATAGTGCATCATCTTTTTCGGCCATGCCCTGCTTCACACCCACTCAAGTACGCACACTCACACTAGATATTGTGGGGACAGTAGTTGTTGAGGGAGGGGGGCGCAGTGTATTTTCCTCATCCAGATTTTCCCTGGTGGTCTGGAATTTGAACCGGTGACCTTCCAGTCACAAACCTCTAAGCCACTGCCAACCATGTGATAACACGATAACCCAATAATACAATAACACTATTCAAATTACAGTCTGTATTGCAATAAATTCTCCGTTTGATTTCATTTTTTTAATGGATTTTAGAGCCAACAGAATTGAATAATTTAACTGAATTATAAAGTGTTACTGAGTTTGCATAATGTAACGGTTTATGTTTTAAATAGATACTCAGTAATAAGTAATGGGCATTATACATTATACATTTTGAAAGGAAGCTTCCCAACTTTGCCCCGCCTCTGTATGAATCTCCAGTACACTCTCATATCAGCTGTCAGATGAATCAGATCCAAAGCAACAAACAAGTAAACAACCAATGAACTCGTGGCACCGTAAGGTTTTTCTCTCGAGGCAACAAAAAAAAATGACACAAGCGGTAGACTGTAAGACTGATAAGATATTCTGATATAGAGTGACAAGTACCCATGTCAACTTACAAACATAATGAAGACTCTATGGTAATTGTATCAATTGCCTAACTGCTGTACCCTCAAGCACCCTCCACACACACACACACACACACACACACAGCATGGCATCTTAACTGATGGAAACTTCCCTCCCTGGCATAGCGTGGGCTGTCAGTGTGGGCTGTAAGCTATCCCGCCCCTGCCAGCTCTGAACCAGCTGAGCCAGGGACTCATGTTCCACTCAGGGGGCCCGCAATCATTCTTACCCCCGTGGCAGGCACATCGTAGCGGGTGTGAGGTCAGACGCTGGGGCACGGGGTCTGAAGGAGGGACGGGACCAGTGGGACAAGGTCTCCCTCTGCTGATGTCTCATAATATGTGCCCAGAGAAATACTCGCAGCAGTGACATTCCCAGAAGGGAAATCCACCCTTAAAAAGAATACACCCTCTACTGTAATCTCGGGATGGGACAAGTCCTGCAGCTGCTCCCCTGACTCTGAATGGGTGACTGAGTTTATGGGCAAAATGACAGTATTTAACAGGGATACAGATACAGTCACATTTTCTGGTCCATAACTGCAAAGTGGGTATTGAATTGTGTGTGATAAGGCAGTAATATCTACATCAATCTACAGTACATCTACCTATATCGTTCTGTCTGTAATACACCTATATATAAACACCTATAATATGTATTCATTTATTTATTCTCTGAAATAAACAAGGAAACACACAAACAAACAGAAGGAAAATAGTGTTCTAAATGTATGTGTAAATGCATTTTTGCAGGATGGATACTGAGAGTGTAATCTTGTGAGATACATTGGATGAATATAATATATTGAAGTTAAAAAATCTTAAACAATGTAAACATGTTGTCCCCCATGAGTACTCCCCTCTGGGCCAATCACTGACAAATATATCACCTTTTTTTAGTGAGGGCCTTGGGCAAAACTGTGTAATTTTGAAAAAGTTTACAAACAGGTGGGTCAGTCTGTGAATGAAGCGCTGCACTTTAAACCTGCACAGCAATATGCTGATGTGTATGTTAGCTTTTTAAACTTGAGACTAACTAATTTAGTTGTACCACCTAGGACTGAGAGAGCTGTGCAGAAGAGGCAGAAGTCACACAGGGATGCTTCTGGTAACTTCACTTCAAGGGCATAACCTCTGTGGGTGAAACACGAACGCGCCTGCGCAGTGAGGTTGTTCCCGGAAGTACTCTACACGTGTAGCCTCTGACAGCTAGTCCTTGACAAGACTACAAAACAAGTATCAGCCTATGGTTCACAACAAACCACTACAGCGATGGCAACAAGAAGACTAATGTAAGTGCCATGTTTTGTCCGTACAGTGCTGGGTGTAAATACGTGCAAAAGCATCTCAGCTAGTCACCTATTACTGGCAATTTAGTAAGCTAGCAACCCCTGCTAATGTTACACTGTTAGCTTTGTGAGCCTTCCAGCTGTCCTATGTGTGTGTTTGGTAACATTAGCAATCATCATGTTCATGTCTTTCTGTTACACTGTCATAACGCGTTTAAGTCAATGTCCCGTCTGCTCACTGTGCATCACAAATAAGCACTCAAAAACAAAACATGCATAATGCTAATCAATAAACTTGAATTTTGCAGTTAGCTTTAGCCAGCTAATGCATGCTAAAAACATCCTCCCGTTAACTTACAGCCAACGTTGGTTGTCTGTTTTCAGAGAAGCTCCAACTCTGTGCCACAGACAGTGAACAGTTTAAGTGGTGCAGTAGGTTAACATAACACGGAGCTCACTGACTGTAGTGGTCTGTGGCTGGAAAAGTAACTTACCTGTGTCTATATTGGGTTAATGCATTGTGAATATTGTGTCATCTACGTCAGTCCGAGGACTCCCAGGGTTCCTTGAGGGAGTCTACCAGGGTCCACAGCAAATTCAGTAATAAATTAATTTAACTATTTATTAGATTTCCTAGAAGTTAGCCCAATGCGAGAATGAATGAATTAATGTCTATTTTAATCATTGGCTTCACTCTCTCCACTGTTGTATCCCATATATGTTTTTTACTTCACAGGTTCTATAGGGTCTATATTTATTCACCAATCAGTCCACTTCAGGCTGCTAAGACTTCATTGCTTCATTCATTGCATGTTGCATGTAGTATGAAACATGTTATAATAATAAAGGCTTTTTAAATAAAGGCTTGCGTTATGCAAGCTAGGGTTCAGATATTGGAGCACAATTATTAACAGCCAATAATTACATTTTTTTTTTTTAGATATATTGCATCATCTTTCAGCACAGATAGTGATCAGACAGCCTTCATTGTATAGTGATTCTCAGACAAGAATTGCCAGACCTGATGCCAATAGCCTAGAGGTCCCATTGGCATATTTATAGCAGCATAATGACTCAATTTTAAACTTTTCCATCAGGCCTTACATTAATGTGATGATAATCTGAAAGGAGATTTGAAACCATGACTTGATAATCAGGGTTCTTCATTTGACATAAAAAGTAGCCTGTCAACCCAAACTGTAGTAGTGATGTTTGATTAACTTAAGTTGTATTTCTCCAATGTCAAGTAGTGGCCCTCCAAGCCTGTAATACAGTGAGATGCACTGTGATTGTAGCTCTTTTTCACATGTTTTCCTTGTTAACCAAATGTGAGGAATACTTCTTAAAAATACATACAACCACCAACAAATTCTTAAGCATGCCATTTTTCTTTCAAGTGAGCTCAGTGCTTACATGGAGGGATGTAAAAAGATTTCCTTGATGCCTTGATGTTACAGCCGTAACATCAAGTATGTACTAAAAACAGTGGTCATATCCTGTGGTCTTGAATTACACATACATCTCTTAATAAATATGTGTTATTAATTATGAGTATTAGTCTTGATGATTTTGGCAAAGATTTTTTTTTGTTTGCATTTTTGGCATCTCAACATTTTGACAATCTTCTACTGTAGCAGACATTTTGATCGAAATGTTTTAATTTGCCAATATTCTATGATTATTGTGATAACTACAATGCAGTATGCAGTTATACATGATTAATTGTGCAGCCCCAACACCTACCAAGTTGTTGATGTGATGTAATGAAATGCAGCAGGACATCTAGGAAGGTCACTGTAGATGTTAACAATCTGCCTCCTTTCTTCCTCCCAGATACCCCATCTACCAGCTGGGCAACCCTCAGCTGAGAATCTTCAGGCCCAACTGGGCGCTGACGCTGGTGAGGCCGGGGAGGGAGCAGCCGAAAGACACTGTCCAGTTTCGCGTCCCCATGGAGTAAGTCTCTGGTTAGAGTGACTCTTCCCTGCCATGGTTTAGAGATGCTTTACAGGGAATCTGAAGATCTATTATACAGTGGTTCAAATCATTAAACTACTGATGCCGTAGTTAAAACTGTTCAGTAAGCAATACTTTGATTTGTTTGTACGTTTTAGTCTTTCTGCCAGTACCTTATGGTGTCAGTCAGACACAGTATTACATAGCCTCATGGTGTCCTTAAATACTTATCATTATTATTATCATTATTGCAAGAGTATTGTTTTCAGTAGTGCCATTGCAGTACTGTAATTTAACCCCACAATACTAGTTGTCAGGCCAAGTAGTATCTCAATACCAAGACAACTAGCCTACTTGCCTTCAAAGGTCAAAGTGCAGGCTTAGCTACAGAGCAGCATCCTTCCATAATCACCTCCTTTGGTCCCATATTTCACAATGTTTCTTTAAAGAAATCATATTTAACATCCTACCAACACGCAACAAGCTGATGGCATGTATGCTAAATGTTACTGCTTGTAATACTATGAGAGTACAGAATCTTTGGCATCAAAGTTATTTTACGTTTTTGCTCTTGTGAGACTATGGTAGTATTTTGGTGTAATGCAATCCTATTTTATAATGCACGTCTGTTTTTTTTTTTTTTTAAGGCTGCAATGACTTAATTGTCTTCACTGACACACTAGTAGTCTTGGCGGAGCAGCTGTAGTTGGGCATCATGGCCACCAGGTGGAGTGTCAACCTCAAGAAAAGAAATGAGAGGCACCAGTGCTCAGCGGCATAGACAGTTCTTATTACCCTATGGCTGTCTTTAGTAGGATCAGTGGGACTGATGACTTGTGAAAGGCTGACACATCAGTGGGGTGGGGGGTGAGGTCAAAAGTGTAGTTGTTTGGCGCTACAGTGGAGAGTTGGAGGATGGCATCGACCGCCAGACGTCAAACATTAGTTACTGTGAGGAGCCAGTATTAATATCTTTACAAAAAAAAAATGAAGGCAAAATGTTCTTGATACTTCTCCAAAACTTGAGTTCAAGGGAGTTTGCTACGCATAACACCACTTAACTGCCTGCTAACTTTGCACGGGAGCACTCCCCTGCTATATGTCTTGTTGTTCTTCTTACAACTAGTAGACCCGGCGGTTTTGGATGATATTTCTACTGTCATAAAACGCAACATTAAGCCCATACCAATCACCCCTTAGTAGTGATGAGCTGATTCTGACTCCCTCCTCCAGCCAAGGTCATTGAGGTTAGCAGTCCTCCAGAACCCACACTGGGGAGAAAAATTGAAGTTAGAGGCAGATCATCTATGTGTCTCTGGTGGGGTTTAGACCATAATCTATTCATCCAGGTGCCTGGCCTCCCACTCTGATTCTTGCGTCTCTGCCAAACTCCTAGGGTGCTTATGTAATTGTGTGTGTGCGCTTGTCAGTGTGGGTGAGTCAGTTTGTGAGAAGGGTGTGTGTCTGTGTGTATGCGTGCACGAAAGTGGGTAAGTGCAGGGTGCGTGTGTGTGTGTATATAAGGGTGTGTAAGGGTTTTTTCCTCGCAGCCTTTGATGCCTGGGCCTGGGAGAGGTGCATCGCTGATTGATATGCTGCTGAAGCCTCAGTGTGCGCTTGAGACACTTTGCTATTTTTACTTTTTATACACAGACGTAGTAAATTGACACACACACACACACAGACACAATGACACGCACAAGCAAATATCACTCCCACTCCCAGCTTATTGACGAGTCTGAGTCATTGCGCCAGTGAAAGCTGCCGTAGTCATGACTGGCGAGGGTATGCGGTGTTAGTGTGGGTAGGCGCTGTTGTAGTGCTGAGCAGCTGTTAATGAGAAGCGGTAATGGTGGCGTTCACAGGGGAATAACACAAGGTTCCCTTTGTCTCAGAGACACCTGGGAGCGAGCATGAAGATACGCAGGCCGCCTGTCCTTCTTGTTCTCCGTTGCGTTTTTCTAGTTTTCTCTCGCTTTCGCTCATTTCGCTCAGTATCGCTGCCCGTCTCTTTCTGTGTTGCTATCTCTCTACGCCTGTCTTCGTCTCCTTTTTCTCTCCCCTCTCCCTCTGTCCCACCCTGAGCTGCGCTGTGTATTGTGCTTCTCTTGAACGCTTTGCAACCCGTCCAAAACCGGTCCCTCTTTGGCACCGTCCCTTGTTGTTTAAGACACCTGGGCTGTGTTCCCTCGTAATTCTCTCTCTACCTGTTAGAGGGTAGTATTTGTTTGTCTTTTTTGATTGTTCCTGCGCTCTTTTGTGCTCTGTTGGTATTTCCTCTTCGCTCCAGAAGGAACATCATCAAATTTCTGGGTTTATACCCACACACTTGTGCCTCACCTGGCATGGCCAGAGGCCAGCGCTGACACACACACACACACTACACACACTCGCACACAAAGCAGGGAACACAAAACGCTGTGTTCAGTCTACTACTAACAGTGACATTCATGCTACTGTGCATGCCGAAACCTATGAAACCAGACCATGCACTCGTTTCTCACTGTAATCAGACTTGAACAAAGTGACCCTGTTACACATCAGCCCATCGTCTCTCCGCAGTTTGAAGACTGTTTTGTACCTGTTGGACCAAACAGCGTTACGATCGCCATGGCAATCACTCTGTTTCTGTTCGCCTGTTCCACTCCATAAACACACTGCTCAACTTGGAAACCGGGTCGTTTTTCACGCTAATTAACCTCAGTTTATGTCATAGGAAGTCATTTAGCGAGCCAGTAGTGGAGTGCAGCTAACTGTTGAGTCTTTACTGTTCTGTTTCTGTGTAAGGAGCTAAGCGACTCCTGGTGACCTGCTCTTTGATCTATTTCTGTTCTTTTGTCAGACCAAACCCCGAACAATAAATCTAATCCTTCACACGCTGCTCTTATACTCTCAACTTCTCAATTGTCTCTTCCCTTCCTAGGTCTCAGGTTCCTCAATGTCTTCCCCTCCATACAAAGTCTGTTATTATGATCTTGATATTTGGTGTGGAGCAACTTCTGTGCATGTATTGTCTGGGTAGATGGGAGGGTTAAGGTTGTGAGTGTGCGTATCTCAACCCGAACCTGACAAAAGGGGCAGTCTGACAATGAGGAGCGGCTTTCTTTCACCTTTCATCTGCGCAGAGAACAACTCTCCTGTTTCATTCTCACCGCTAAGCCCCTCCGACACAATGCACTTTGATGTTGTGTGTGTGTGTGTGCGTGTGCGCGTGTATGCGCTGTTCAGTGTGCGTTGGATGTTCACCTGATGCGTGTTGTTAAAGGTTACTGTACATTTAAAACGAGAGAGAGAGAGAGGGGATGACATGGCGCAAAGTCCGAGAGCCTCATTAGACCCCATAACGTTGCGAGCCACTGGGACGATTCAGTGTGTGTTTGAGGAATTTCCCCCTACCGTTAATGGGAAGCTGGATAGACGTCTCACCGGCGTTTGACTCCTATTTAGCTCCCAGTGGTCCGGAGAAAAATTTGTGAAAATATAAATGCATCCTGCAGCTTGTTAGCCTTCGAGATTTCCTGATACTACAAGATTTCTGGTTAATGTACTTTTGGTTTTTCATATCATCAGATATAAGGGGGGTGGCGACACGTAGAACCTCCAGTTAGCCACAAGTTGGTGCATATCAGGCTTTAGTGTGTCAGTGTGTTTGTGTAGCTGTGTATGTGCACCACCCATTCACCTGGCAGAAGGCCTTGAGCACCAGCACAGGGGCGGACAGGTGGCATGCAGTAGTCTTTGGGCTTTTAGAATACTTTCACTCTGCTTATTCTCAACCTCTGTCAAAGCAGCCTCTGTCCTTTCCCATGCACTTCTCTGACTTCAGTGCCCTTTCGCCTACTTCTCTCATGCGCTCTCTTCAACACAGGTGAAAACGGACCGCCTTAAACTGCTGGAACTGATACTCTCAATCCCCTTGGCGTAGTGCGGCGTAGCCCACATCTGAGAATAGGAAACACCTAGGAGCAAGTATTTTCGTTGCAGGGGAGGGGCTACACTTGAGACCATTTGATAGGGGCGTGCGCGTTAATCTGTAGATTGACAAATCTGCTACGTTATCGCACAGAAACGACTATGTCACAGAGGGGCAAGACAAAGGCGCAAAGTTCACCCTGTTCCTTCATCTTCATGTTCCTGCATCCCTCTCAGAGGCCTGTTTTCCTTTTGACCACCGTTTGATATCAGATTTAAGTCCTTGATCTCCCCTCTACTCCTCCCCTTGAACAATGCAGAACAATATAACTTTAATTTGTTTTCATCAGGGTTCAGTGACAAAGATGCCAGCCCGTCTCAAACCTGCTTGGCAACAACGGACCACATGTGAACCTAAACCATCCTCTGCGTCATCTGATGCCCTTCTCCATTTTGCCTTTGTGGAGCTCTTTCATCATCCCGGGCTTGTGTTACTGCGAGGAATGTGCGTAGCGTGTGTGTTTGCGTATAAATATACACCAGTTGCTGAGGGACGATGCCTTTTAGCCTTGGCAGTTGCCGAAGACAGGTTTTGATTCTTCCTGAGAGGCAGGGAGGCAGAATAACAGTGTGAAAGGTTAGCTTCTGGAGTCAGATGGGTGTTTATACTGGGATGATGATCAGATGTTGCCTGCATCACTACTGGAGTCACCACGCCCTTTGTCTAACTTTAGCCTTGTTTATGTACGCACTTAACTTGACATTTTCTCCTCAGCTTTCAGCCCAAGGCTTTCTCTCAGACTTGATGCCAGTTTGTAGTTTGGATGAGAATCGTGCAGCGAATGTAGTTGTTGCCGTTTGTACGTGTGTGGGCATCATGTGCAAAGTAACAAACATGACTGTGCTTGTGCATGTTTGATACATGCTGTGTCTGTGTGTGTGTGTGGTGGCTGGATAATTGGAGTGGCAAAGGCAGTAGGGATTTAGAAAATGTTCTCCTCATTAATCAGGATCAGTGTTCCCTCTCTTAATGATCCAGAAGAGACCTTGTGGTCCCCAAGCCACTTTCCTCTCTTCCTTTCCTCTTCTCCCCCCCTCCCTCTCTGCTTTCTAGGAATCCCCCTCTCTCTGCACAATTGCTCTCTCTTTCTTCTTCCCTTCATCTCAAGTACCCCGGTCACTGCTCTGCTTCACTGCCCCCTGGCACACACGCTGTGAGGCGGGGGTTATGGGGGGAGGAGGGTGCAAATGGAGCGGGGAGGCGCATCTGTGTGTCACGTCTCTTAGGAAACCCATCTCTCTCCTTTCGACCGGGTAAAAAGAGAGAAATAGCAGTGTTTCCTCTGTAATTTCATGCAGCTGTGGCGCTTGGGGGGATAATTCTAGTTTTGTCCCATATCTGCCGCTGCTTGGGTCTAAGTTTTGTTTCAAGCTGAGCTTGTAGTGCTACAAATGTGTTTTAATCATAATAAAATCATTACTTCTTTGGACTACACTTAGTTTTAGATGATAGTAAGACTAAATTACAATGCTGATTTTAATTTCACATTTTCTCTAGCAGTGGTGGTAGTTTCCTTGCTGTGGAGGCGCACCACTGCTAAATGAATACAGAGGAAACACTGAAATAGCCCTAAAGAGGCCTTAACCAGTGTGTTCACACTTTTCCTCACACAGTGGTTCAACCCCACCTCTAAGGCAAAACTCTGGTTAGTGATCGGTCCAATGGAGGTGTTGCAGGACCACATCAGTGCCAGCTTTGCCAAAACTTAGCCTATTATACAGGAAATGGCTATTGTTTGTCGGGCATGGAAACATATTACATCACTCTTACCTACAAAGAGTCTTTGTGTTCACAGATGGGATTTTCTCAAGGAAAATGTTTGCAGCACATGATATTGTTACAACGGATCAAGGTATAGTGCTGTTCCCTTTTGAAAAAGAGGGAATATTACATTATCCTGTAATATCAAAGGAACATATGAGGTGATAGAAGACTCCATATCCGAGGCACTCATGTCAGACCGCAGCGTCGCTATTAGGCACTTTGTCAGACGCATTTGGGAAGTGCTCTCTACTTGGCTAATCCAATTGGCTAGATTGATTAGCAGTTAAAAGCCTTTCTTCCTCTGGCCAGAGCAATCCATCCAAATGCTGCCCAGTGGGCTAGCTGGAGCTGGGCTGGCCCGCCCGATCGGTTGGTGCCAGGCCCACTTCCTGTGTAGGGTTTCACCGGGCGCGATCAATACATCCAGACAGCTAATTGGATGAACACTGACACTCACATTTCTCCTCTCTCCACTTTCTGGTTTGGAGAATAAAGGCTGAATATGGCTTTATAAGGGAGTGTCCTGTCAGTTACAGCGGGTAATATAACAGCAAAGTTTATGGGAATGTGTTGTTTGTCAGTTCGGCCATAGGCTGTATCATTCCTGTGTCAGTGTCAATGAATGTGAATGTGGAGGTATGTGCTGGATAGCGATCCACACCACCCCTCCCTCCACTACCACCACACACACACACACACATACACACAGACACACACACACACACACACACACAAACACACAGACACACGGACCCAAACACTGGATGCTGGATGCCTCCCATAACTCCTGTTTTCCTGTCTCTCTCTTTCGTCTCTCTCTTTCTCTCCCCCTGTCTTTTTGTTTTTCTTTTCTCTGTCTGCTCTGGACATGTCTGGACAGAATGACCAAGTGTGACGTGAGGAACTACCTGGAGAAGATCTACAACGTCCCTGTAGCAGCAGTCCGCACCAGGATACAGTTTGGTGAGTGTCTTGACTGCTGAAGCACATACAGACAGCTGCAGAACCTGCAGTAGCTGAGTCTTCCTTCGGAAAATATCTACCTTCCTCATAGATTTACTAATAGTAAAGATACTTATTGTACTGTGATTAGCTGTCTACTAGGCCTGCCGACTAATTCGGAAGGGTTGGATTAATGAGAGCATGCTGCTAGACTGTTCTGTTTTTGACATTGTTACACAATTCATAATAATCTGTGAGTACTCCATATTGAGACATACACACACAAGTTATCATGAGATTTAAATCCCGGCATTCTGTGAGGCCTACTATAGCCTTGGGCATATTAGCCTAAAGTCACCCCTGCCATAGCCATTTAATCTGCTGACAGTATGACAGTTCTGTTCATGTAATTTTGGTTTTAGCGTGCGGCATTCACAGAAAAGATGGAACAGATTTTCAAGAAGCACAAAGTCGAATTAATTTTGTTTCGGAGGCCGTCAGCGGTGGTTAGCGGCGATTAGCTAATTTAGCCCGCAAGCTAGCAGGTCTTCCCATTGACATGCAGCAGTGGGAGTGTTTTCCAGGGGCTAGCTGCGGTAGCGGTTAGCGTGCCTGGCTCCCCCCCCCCCCGCCCCCCCCAACACACACAGCTGCTTATCTGACAATCTGCTGCTGCAGCACTCCAGCCTCCAGCTGTCCCAGGACACCCCGTCCTCCCTCCACACAAACGCATACTATTCACTTAGAAACTTACAGCTTCAGGGCCTTAAGTGGGCCAAACAGGGTTACACAACGTACCCCCCCTCTCCCCAATCTCTCCCTCCATCTCTTAACAGTTAAGGATGATCATAGAGCCAAGGAGAGCGTTATATCATTGACTAAATGATCCTCTTGGCTTTTTATGGGGGGAGGAAACGGCTGGGGTTAGCGCGGACTGTTTTGGGGGATCTTTTACGAGGCTAAGAATTTGCAAGTTCATGGAAGAACAGAAGGAGAGGACGGACGGGGAACTCGAAGGAGGAAAAAGACTGAGGGATGAGCTGACGAGACGAGGCACAAGCCCCCTCTGCACTGGGCCTGAAGGGCCACCAGGAGCCCCCTCTACCTCTGGAGGAGAGACGGAGAGCGAGACACGGAGGAAGGGAGGAGAGAGGCGCCTAGCCCCGCTACAGTGTAGAGGACCCATTAAGGCTGTGTTTATTAGGGTTGTGCCATTAAAAGCTTGGGGAAAAGGAAAGCCCCTCGGGAGGGAGGGTGGGATGAAAGCAGTGAGCGACGGGGGGAGAGAGAGCGAGAGAAGAAAGCGAGGCTCCGGGCCCCTGGTGATCCCGAGGTGCGTCAGAGAAGGTATCCCTGCCTGCGTCAGGAGTTCCACTCCATTGGCAGCGTAAAGACGGGAACGGGGAGAAGAGAGGGAGAGAGAGAGGGGCGCAAACGACCCTTTCTTCCCTCCATGGGCGGCGGGGGTATTTTGGAAGGCGTTGCCATGGCTACCCCTCCGGCCTGGGATTTGTAACGTGATAGCTGGCTGCCAAACCGCAATCCCAAAGCGGGAGAATTTGTGCTTGCGTTTGCGAGTGTTGTATGAAAGTTCTGTGTGTGTGTGTGTGTGTGTGTGTGTGTGTGTGTGTGAAGGGCACAAGAGTTGGGAAGGGCTACATGAATTAAAAGCAACTGACATTTTACCTGCTTAAGGTGTGTGTGTGTGTGTGTGTGTGTGTGTGTCTCCTCTGTGTTTAGTATTTCTTTGTGGTGATGGGGGGTAATAACTTACCTGTTTACCTAGCTCTTACAAAGGTTGGAGCATTTCCCAGTGGATTTCCTCACCAACCTAGTCACACACACACACACGCACCCTGTTACCTCTGTCTCCCACCCACACAGGGGCCTCCAGTTAGGCAGGGGGGTGTGAGGGGGGCGTTTTACGACCCTGCTTAGGGCTTTCCCTGAGCAGTGGGCTGCCTGGCTGGTGATTATTACCTACACGTACCGCGCACGCACACACACACACACACAAATGACTCATTACAGCGGAATGTTTCCCTCGTTTTTCATGTCATAAACCGTTCCCATGGCAATGGCAGTTACCGAGAGGGCCTGTTGGCTCGACCACCAGGGTCTCGTTGAGATCTTGAGTTCTAAGGCGGAGATGAACCGTTTGATGCTCTGGTCATTTTCCATCATCGATAGTAGAATTCCTTTCCTGTTATTGCTTTAGATTTAGACAGCTGCGTGAAGTGATGCTTACTTTGGTGAAATCACCTTTTTATTGATTTGAACTTGTAGCTTTGATCAAGCCTAGCCTCCCCCCACACACACTCACACACACACACACACACACACACACACACACACACACACACACACACACAGCTCCCCGAATCCCCTCTCTCCCAGACAGTGGTGGAGAGGTCTGACAGGAGAGAGAATGATGTCATCATCGTCTCCAGCTGGGGGAGAGGTTAACCTGCATTCCCCAGTCAACAAGATCAGGCTGCTCTGCTTTACTGCACACACACACGCACGCACACACACACACACGCAGACTTTTCTTCTACGGCGAAATGAACCAAAACTCAAAGTTAGATGTCTGAGTGGAATGAAACGTAATGTGATAATTGCTGTACAAGTAAATGGCCAGGATATGATCTGTATCTTTATGTATTTATTATTTTGATGGTATTAATACTTTCACCATGGTATATTGTTAAAACTCATCACCATCACACTGTTTGCAGCTTTGCCACCTTCAGTATAATCTCTGTTTTTATCATGATTTGCTGTTGTTTTAGTTTTACACTAAACTCAAAACTCTTGTTTCTCTAATCTGTTATTGTTGTTTTGTCATTGCTGAATGCAAATGAATAGATTGCCAATGCAATACATGCCGATCTCTCTGTGTGTCTCAGGCTCCAACAAGAAGAGGAATCACCTGAACCAGAAGGTTAAGGAGCCTGATTATAAAGTGGCCTATGTTCAGCTGGTGAGAAGACACACACACACACACACACACACACACCCTCATCCTCCTACTCCCAGTCTGTTCTAGTTAGTGTGTTGTTTGAGTAGCATTTAGCTCATTGACTCCTGTCCAGTACACAGTGGGAGGTGGAGACCTCTCCACAATAACCTCCTCCTACACCTCTCTTTCTCTCTCTCTTCCTCTCCCTCTCTCCCTCTCTCTCTGTAACACCCGGCCCACTGTTTTTTCTTTTTTTTATTGTGGGGGCTGCATTATTAAACACAACACCCAGGAGGATAGGGCATTTTGGGGGCCCTGAGCCTTCAGCTTTTGTCTTGTGGGCTATTTTTGAAGGGGGGAGTTGACGGGCGAGGGAGGTGAGAGGGTAGTTTATGTCCCCCCATGGAGCCCTGAGGGGCAGGTAGCCTTTGAAGGTGAGCTCTCAAACTCCCTCACCTTATTGTGGCTCAGTCCCCTCGGTCCCCTGGCCTGCCTGTTTATCTTTGCTCTCTCTCTCTCTCTCTCTCTCTCTCTCGCTCTCTCTCTCTCTCTCTCTCCCTCTCTCTCACACACACACACACACACGCACACAAACAGACACATGCACGCACGCACAGCTTCTCCCAACACAGGCTTAGACTCGTTGCCCCTTTGAGGAAAAATGAAAAGCATACTGTAGTTATTTTACCTGCCGTTTCAAATGCTCTCCATGTTCTTCTTAGAGAGTCTGTCACACACACACACAACACACACACACACAGCCCTAACTTGCATCTCCCTCCTGTGTGGTTCACACACTCTGGCTGCCCTCTTGAGAAAGCAGCAGTCTAGGTTCTAGCCGGGCCTGAGGGCAAAAGGTCGTCTTTGGTTACATGCCAGACTTATTACAGGAAATATTGAGGTTTGGTTATCATCTGGTACAGCTCTGCCCTCTGTGTGTTTGTGTGTGTGTGTTGTGCCATTGGTGGAATGTGAGCAATCATGTGTGTCTTGTGCCCTGTGTCTGGTTGTATGTGTGTTTGTGTGTGTGTGTGTGTGTGTGTGGGTTCGAAGGGACACTCCCAACGGTGGCGTGTCAGCCAGACACCCTCGTTGCATCACGGCCGTCGCCTTCACACCTGTGTTTGAGGTGAGCTTTGGGTCAGGAAGGTCCGTTCCCTGCGTGTCCCGCCGCCGTTTGAAGTCTGCCCGTCTTTGAAATCAAACAAAACCCCCCCAAAATGTAAAAACAAACGTCACTGTTTTAATCTGCCTTTGATGCGGACGTGAAAAGCAAGGGGCCTTTGTTTTGTGCCTGCCGTTTTGATCTTGCCCAGATAAATCAACAGCGGTGTAGACGCTTGTTTACGCCGCGCCGCCCACCCGACTGGGAGCCATCAATCTTGAAACGGATGAATAATGAAAATTGTCTAAACATGACAATTTGAAAGAGGATACATAATTGAAGCAGCCATGAATCTTTTAAAGGAGAGACTTCCTCTTGTCTGACACCGAGGAAGTGGCCTGTGATTTTCTGCATGTGTGTGTGTGTGTCTGGAATTCCCAACTGACTCGGTAGTGATGCTTCTGTCTCACCAGTCGCACACAACAATGAGAGGTGTGAGGATGCAGAACGACGCACACACACACACACGCACTTATCTGTGACATGTGTGCATCGTTCACGCTGAGCCCTAGAGTGCTGATGTTTTTCCTGAGTGTCATTCGCTCTGTAGTCGCAATCACGCCGCGGTTTTCTGAAGTCATGCTCGTTTGATTGTGAACAGCGGGTAGGAATGCTGAGACGCAGGCTCTTTGTGCTTAAAACGGCTTGATATAAAACCGAATATCCGGCCTATTTCTCTGGCAGGTTTGCAGAAAAACATGCTCTCTCGCTCCCTTTTCTACCTCATTCTCTCTCTCTCACACTCACACACACACACACAGACACACACACACACACACAGAGCCCCAGAAAAACCCTCCTTTCTTTTGCAGCGGTGGGTAGAAAACAAGATTGTTCCTAATTGACTCCACATGTGGGTGAGTGTTCTGTGGGTTGATGCTCACAGCGCGGTCCCCCCACTCTGCCCTCCTCCTTCCCTCACCCCATCCCTCCTTCCCCCTGCTCCCTCCATCAGCTAATATTGCAGCAGCAATATGTTGGGTCTCTCTCCCTCCCTCTCTCTCTCTCTCTCATTCTGTTCTCCTGGTCTGTGGTTGAGGGGAGGCCTCACCGTTAGCGGGGTTCCGTGACGGCCATTTTCCTCGGGCTTAGGGGGACCCCGCTGTGGGGGGAAGAGATAGCGTCTGTGTGTGTGAAATATGCACTGTGTGTGGGAAAGTGTCTATGTGTGTGCGAGGGGCTGCGAGGGGTGAGCAGGGGAGGTGACTAAGGGCATGATGGAGTCATGCCAGAGCAGGGAGGTCCAGAGACGGGGCAAGGGGATCAGGGGGAGCGGGAGGAGGCGGGTGTGTGTGTGTGTGTGTGTGTGTGTGTGTGTGTGTGTGTTAGTTGGGGGGGGGGGGGGGGAAGAAGGGGGGAGGTGGGTTGAAACAGCAGTACAAAATGAAAAATCTTGAGTCTATCAGACTGCTTTTCGGTCTGGCTTCACTTCAATGGGCCTGGTGTGTTTGGAGTCAGACTGCTTTCACGCTCCGCTAGGGCTAGCTGATTCTAAAAGGGCTAACTCTAGCCGGCTTGCTCTGGGTAACACTTGTTTCCGATTTTCGCAATCATCTCATACTCTGCCAGCGGTTTGATGTTGGAAAAGGTTGATGAAGGAAAATCAGATTCTGTATTGTACTTTTTGACCCCCGTTGTAGGCGCTCCTTCCGATACGTGCATGATTAGATTTCTTGTCTGGTTCACTATACCTTTGTGTAATAACATTGGCCTGGGGTTGATGAAAATGTCCTCGTCATATAGCATTGATTGCCGCAAGTGCCTGTAGCACTGTTGTTATGAATGCTTTCGTAAAGTTGACTTTCAGCTAAATCGGAATGCAGCCGACCATGTCCATAATGCCTGTCAACCCCGCGGTTTACCTCATTCAATCCTCTTAGCCCATCCCGCCGCTAAAGTGCATCATGCCACCATTTCCAGTTAAACCTTGTTTCCAGTTAAACCTTTGTAAACCCAACATGGTGCTTTGCATAAAAGAGAAAGCACTCCACTTCTGAAATTATAGGCATTTTTGAATGTTGTCAGTCATTGTTAGTCGAAGTTATTGCCAGTCAAACATTTACGATAATACACCCTCTGCCTAGCATGTAAATGAAAAGGCTGTGGTGTTTTGGTCTGAGGAAGAGTTATTTTCACTGTTTGGAGTGGCAGCTAGCTTGCAAGCGAACTTTGCCGGTTAGTGCCAGCTGCTCCACTTCTGTGGGTTGAGTGCTCAGAGTGCACTCTGAAAGCTCCCGGAGGGTGACGCTCTGAATATATGAATGGGAATTCTGACCGTTCTCAATGAATGGTCCAGTTCAGTACCATATTGTGCTGGGAATGTCAATTTATAAATGCACCCGACTTTTGAATCCTTTGCAAAATCGGGGTGCATGGAATAAAAGTAATAATGCCCAATCAGCAAATTGTCCACAACTAGTCAGATCATCCATCAGACAACAAGCAGTATTTTGTCAATATTGCTTACAGGATTTTGGAAAACAAGATTTTTTTGATGGTATTGATTTGTAATCTGCCGTTGTAATTCTGTGTTTGGATGTGGTTCCCTAGGCGCTACTCTTCAATGGTCAGACGAACCAATGACACATTTTTGATCCTTGAATTTTTGAAAGGGAGGGAGTTTGAAGTTTCAGTAAATGCCTGTATCAAAAAATGCTTAGCCTTAGCTGGTTCCCTGTGTGGCTAGCTGGTGCTTTGTGGGACTTCTCCATCGTCCACATCAAAGGCTCTGATGAAATTGGTGGAAGGGAAGGAATCTCAGACATTTTCACCCAATTGTTTTCAGAAGAGAACAGAAGGGAGGAACAGCAGTTCTCAATTCATACGCCTCAGTGTGTGGGGCACCGGGTGGCACGTCTGGGCACCTTTTGGGATGCTAGTATTTAGCATTAAAAAACGTACGGAACTGTTGCTTGACAGTTGATGTGGTTATCATCACGTAAAATTGAATAGGTATAGAATAGAATTAGGTGTCCAGATGCATCGGCAATCTAAAAATCGATGCTTCCCGGGAGTCTGTAAGCGTGGTAAGAAATCTATCCTTCGCGGGGTGTGGTTCTCTAAATCCCACCCAAGCCCCATTCAGCCGTGTTTATCTGTAGACAATAGCTCACTTCATACAGTCAGAGGAGAGTCTGCATGAGGGCTAAAGTAGTGAAAGTAGATGATGAGTGAAAACTTTGCAGCAGACGGGAGAGCAGGCGCACAGATGGCCCAAGGTGTTGTCACGATGCTGGACGTTGGTTGTCATGAAGTTAGCAGCTAGTTATGCATACACAATCATAAACCAATGATGTCACTATTTCGATAGTAAACACGGTAGTCACGATCTGAGTCTCGACATCTGAGGACAGCCTACGCACACATCCAACACACTTTAAATGCTTTTAATTGAACATTAGTATAATAGTAATAGTATTTTGTTTTTGTTTTTTTTGGCCAATCTTCAGGTCTGCAGTCTGTAAGTCAAACACACTCATGCATCCTTGTACCCTTTTACATCTGAGGACTTTCTGTTTACTTACTTTTATTCTCTAACCCTCACCACTACATACCAACTTTAACGCTAACCCAAATCCTAAATGTAATCCTTTTCCTAATGGGATCCGGAAAACGGTCCTCGCATCTCACCAATTTTATGGGTTTTCTATTTTTGTGGGGACATTTACACATACTAAAAGCAGAGATCTCACACATACACACACACACACACACACACACACACACACACACACACAAAACAGCTAGTCTGGCCGCTAATGGCTCTGTATCATTGTTTGTGTGCCTGGTTGCCAAGTTTCCATAAAAGAAGTAAATAAGGTGTCAAGGTTCTGTCTGGGGCTCTGGTCACCGACGGCAACGCAGCAGACCAGATGCACCAATCGGATCGCTCCATGCCCAAAAGCAATGTCTACCCGACGACCACAGAACAAAACAAGATATGGGGTTGGACCAACAGTTGTAGAATAAGTGGTAGCTTCATTCAAATTGCTCATTTCCCGTGTTTCTTTCTCTTGCTTTCTCCACCCCCACTCCATCCACAGGCAAATCATCACCAAGACAAAAGTGAAAGAGAAGGGTGGAGTAGGGTTGTCAAGATCCTAGAATTTTCGATACCACGGGGGAAAAAAAATAATTTTCAATCTTTTTTTTTTAAAATATTGTTTTCATGTTAAAATTATATTTTAACATGAAAACAATATTTTAAAGTTGTCTGAGATCAAACGACACATTTTTGATCGACAGGTGTCGATCGCCGTCATGATTTGCTCTTTTTTTATTGAGGGGGAGTGAGCTTATACTGCACAAGCATGTGAAACATCATATTGCCTCCTGGCCTCTGCAGCATAGACTGTAAGCAACTAAGCAAAAAAACACAGACACAGAGACCCAAACTAGTCCCTTAATATCCGACAACGCAGGGGGAAATCCCGGTGCAAACGAGACAGATGGACGGACAGACAGACAGACAGACAGACAGACAGACAGACGCTTCTCCATAACGTAGGCCCGATAAAACTCATTCAAAACTTTGCATTTACACAGCAGATTACCCTGCTCTAGTCATCAGCCTATCGGAACACTTTTAGCTTGTTGAAGCAACAGATACCCACCAATGATAGGGAAAAATCAGCAGGGCTAGAGTTAGTGGATTATTATTGACAGAATGATTTTAAACCGACATTTCAACGTCCGGTCGAGCCTTCTGACCGGGCCCGGACAATGCATCTGAAAACCGGACAGTCCGGTCGAAAACCGGCATCTGTCAAACCTATTTGATAACGTTAGCTAGCTCTGTAGCTAACGTTTGGTTTGCTAGCTAAACTAAAACGGATGATGTGCAGGGTCCGTTAACGTTTATGATAAATGTTTATTGCTTCAGTGATGTTGAAACGGGAACTTTCGCTAACTTCTCGAAATTCTTTATATAGACTGGCGTGTCGGTCCTTAAGGTGCTTCGCCAAGTTTGACGTGTTACCCCCCTTCGTCGGCACCTCTCTGTAGCATTGTTTGCTGACTGAGGCAACGACCCAGCTGACTTCTACTAGTGAGAGGAGGGGCTGTGGGCAGCGGTGCAGTGTGTGTGTGTGTGTGTGGCTAGTGGAGGCGGAGAAATAATATGTTTGATTTTTCATTAAGAGAAAGCACTGCTGGTATCGATACTGTTGCAAATGAGTATTGTATCCGTTTCAAATATACTTTTGACAACCCTAGGGTGGAGGGAGGGAGAGACAAACAGAAAGAGGGAGAGGGAGAGACTGGGTGACAAACATGGAGGAGTTGTGACACAGCAAGGCTGAGAAGGGGAGAGAGAGACAGCTGTACTGAGGGTGATTATGAGAGGGAACTTGTGGCCAAGTCTGGCTCTCCCCTCTGTTTGACTGACACTAGATGGCAACGTTTTGCTGTACAGCTTCACCCTCTGCTTCTCTCTCTCTCACTCCCTCTCTCTCACTCCCTCTCTCTCTCTGTCTCTCTCTCTCTCTCTCTCTCTCTCTCTCTCTCTCTCTCTCTCTCTCTGTCTGTCTCTCTCCCTCTCCTTCTCCCTCTCTCTCTCTCTCTCTCTCTCTCTCTCTCTCTGTCTGTCTCTCTCCCTCTCCTTCTCCCTCTCCCTCTCTCTCTCTGTCTGTCTGTCTCTCTCCCTCTCTCTCACTACCCTCCCTTCATCTCCTATCTGTTATTGACTCCTTGTTGCTTAACAATAGACCCTCTAGGGGTGTGTGTGTTACTGTGAATGTGTATCTGGCTGGGCTGGGGGGTGGAGAGGGGTGCAGGATGGGGCTGCGTACCCCCTACCCCCCACCCCACGTACCCCCACCTCCTGCTCCTCTTCTGCGCTCCTAGCGGAGCCCCTGCTCTCTGGAACTGGAGGTGCTGAATCAGGCAGTTAGGCCGAGGGGGGAAATCCTGCTTATCGGTGTGGAATTTTATTATTTTCAACTATTTGGATCATGATGGCTCCCTCTCTCCTTCCCTCCCTCTTCCTCCTTTTCACCTTGTCACGCAAACGCAGGCTTTTCTCATACAGCCTTGTCTCTGTCTGTCTGTCTGTCTGTCTCCCTCTCTGTCGCTCCGCTTCCTTCCCTTCACTGTGCTGCCTCACCCCTACTTATCACACTAATTAACATTTTCAACTTCTCCCCTCTACTCTCTTTCCTTCTCTTTTTTTTTTTCTCGCACGCTTATTATGTATCTGTCAGCATTCTAGGCGTATAAATCTTCGGAAGGAAGGAATGGGCTGATACACTAATTGGTGTGTGTATATATACGTGTGTGTGTGTGTGTGTGCGCACAAACACGGCCACATATGTTTGCAGTGAGCCTAATAAAAGGAGAATCTTTCCTCACAATCTGGCGATAAGCATCACTGAAAGGCCCCTCATGTGTCTCCTGATTTGGAAAATTCAGTGCTAAGTAAAATCCTGTGTGTGTGTGTGTGTGTGTGTGTGTAGGTTTCATAAGAGCTCAGTGGAGAGAGAACATGAATTATAGAGAACAGAGCAGGGTCTTAACCATCTGGTTTGGAATCTCACACGCAAACCTTTTTTTGAATGGCTTCAGTTGAGGCTCTCTCTGTCGTTTCTCTCTCTCTTCTCTCACCGTCTCTCTCTACCTATTCTCTCTCTTTCTCTCTCTCTCCCCCTCTCTCTCACCTACCTATTCTCTCTCTCTCTCTCTCTCTCTCTCTCTCTCTCTCTCTCTCTCTCTCTCTCTCTCTCTCTCTCAGACCCGATCGATCCTCCCTCCATCACTCTCATCGGAACCTTCCCTCTCCTCCCTCATTTCCTTCCACATTTCCTCCAGGTTCCCCTCATTTAGATAGCCATGGCAACACACACACACACACAACAACAACAACACACAGACACACACACACATACACACGAGCGTGCATGCTCGTAAACCCCCTTGATTACTCCTGACCCCCTGACCTGTAATGACACGGCTGCCACTTTGATCAGCCAATCAGCATGCGCCGCCACCCAGGTTCTCAGCGGGGCTGCCACTGGCCTGATAAAGCCCTCTGATAGGCCCCTGCTGATGCATTTCCTGTTTTGGTATGCTTCTTCGTTTTTTATTTTCTCCACCAGCTGGTCCCCGCATTCCTCGGAGTCGGGGAGGGGGCAGGGGCATTGCCTGGATGTTTATGTTGCATGTGCGTGTAGGGGTGAGTGTGTGTGTGTGTGTGTTTTTGTGTAAGGGTGAGAGTGTGTGTGTGTTGGGTTAGCCTAGATAGTTGGGTTTGGGGGCAGGGGGAGATGCTTGAAATGGGGGGGGAGGGGTGAGGGTATGCGATGGTTGTTTACATGCGCTCACGAGAGAGAAATGGGGTACATCGTGGGGGTTGGGGGGTGAATGACATAGATGGAGGGGATAATGATTGTGGACAGCTGTTTACGTGTGTGTGTGTGTGTGTATAATGGGGGTAGATGGTTGAGATGGGGGGGGTTTAGTTTGGTATGATTGGACTTTAAGGTATGGAGGTTGAGTGGGTGTCTAAGACCAACCAAGGCCAATATGATGCGCTAAATGCACAATATGATGCAATAAAATGCCTTTTTGTCATTGATTTCTGCTAGTATTGACAGTATTCAGTAACAGTAGTGTTATTGTTGATCATTTCTGTTATTGTTGTTGTCCAGTGCTAGACCAGATGGGTGTAAACGTCTTTGTGGGTGGGTGTGTATTTAGATAGTGATGATCTTTTCCTGAGAGCTCTGTTACCAGGGTCCGATGTCTCCAGTAGCAGGCTGGGAGCAGACATGCCCAGACATGACCACGAGCACACACAAACACACACACACACACTCTCTCTTTCTCTCTCTCTCTCTCTCTCACACTCACACCCTCTCTTTGTCGGTCTCTGGGCAGAAGTGTGTGTGTATGTAAGACTGGCTGCCCTACAGTAGTACATCAGAGGGTCCCTGTGTTAGATCTTAAAGTATTTTCAGTTGACACCAGAGCCAGGGTTCGCCCACCAGCCTGCCTCCTGCTCCTGCTCTTTGTTCCACTTAGAGCGCGCACACACACACACACACACACACACACACCCACACACACACACACACACCCACATTGAGCCAACTCAGGCCAATACTGTGCAAACCTTTGCCCTATTTCCGTAAGAGTCATGTGGTCTCTGTCATATGGAACATATGTCACGATTATAAGGACCATTAATATGAATGACATGGAGACACCCACACATACACAAACACAAACACACACACACATGTACATAATGGTGCTGGCCAATGCTGACCAAGTTATTTGGCTGTTGGCAGGCTGTGGAGGAGATGTCATTGTAATTGAGAGTGTAATTGGTGCAGGGAGGGCCGGGGTCATGACCCTGAATGAACCCACAGCAGGATGCTGTTGGTTAGTGGTCTGCTCTCACTGCCACTTATCTCTCTTTCTTTCTCTCTCAGAAAGAGATGATTTCACTTCTCCCTTTCTCTCATCCCTTCATTCCCCTATGTTTTTCATTTCAGGCTTTTCAGGCTCGGCCCTTTGATCCTACTCAACTGCTATTTGGCTACTGCCTTTTGAGCTCTTATATAAAGAATTTGACTTTGATTTTAACTCCTATTTGTTTTGTGATTTCTAATTTTATTTTTATAATACAATGCTGCTTTCTTTGACAGTTCTCTCCCAAAATAGATTCAGTTTAATTTAATTTCAGTGGGAATACCTAGTTGAATAAAAATTAAATAAAATGTAAAGATTAGTGCCTTAGTGCCTTCTCTTCCCATTTAATCATTTCTCATCTCACCATCTTTCCCTGAGAGATCAAAAGTCCAGTTTTATCTATCCTCTGGCATGTTCTTCTTTACTCTCCCTCCTTCCCTCTCTATCTCCCTCTCTGTCTCTCTCTCTCCTGTTCCTGGAATGGTTTGTACCAGGAGTCTGGACAGAGGCACATCAGGGCAGAGTATTGGCTGTGTGTGTGTGTGTGTGTGTGTGTGTGTGTGTGTGTGTCGGTGAGATAGAGTGAGAGTGAATGTGTGGCCCACCCAGAGGCCTGGCAACAGGAGCTGTTTACAATCATCAGCCTCCATCTCCACTCCTCTCCTCTCCTCTGCCCTCCTCTCCCTTCCTTTCCTCCTCTCCCTCTTTTCTTCCACTCCTCTCTTCCCTCTGAGTGTAAATGAAAATGACCTTCCAAATAATCCCAATACTAGGTGAACAGGCCTACCTAATAAGCCCTGGCACCTTTGTTGGTGGCAGTGGCCTCGAGGTTAAAGAAGTGGGCATGTGACCGGAAGGTCGACAGACGGGGTGTGTTCACACCAAGCTTATTTTGAGCGGTTCAGTCAAACTCTGTGGCATTTACTCCTTAAGTTTGGTTAATTTGGCCAGGTGGCGAGGCCGCCTGAAAATGTTGGTCTCAGTCCTCTTCCAAGCGGACTGTGGTGCGGTTTGCTCATTTTCTTGAGTGTTGTTCGTCCGTTTCTTCATACGGTTTCATGGGTATAAGGAGATGGATGTTGACATGGGTGGCTGTTGACACTTGATAGCCAGGGATTACTCCAGCAAGTTGTTTGGAAAGCCTGGCATAACAAAATGAGCCGAGGGCAAACTCCAGCCTGAACTGAAGCCAAATATTGTGATATTTCGTCATGTGATCTTACCTGGTATGAAGACCAGAGAAGGTAAATTACGGCAAAGAGCGCAGACAAGTCCATCGTGCTTACTTAAAGTTACAGGGACTGGAATCAAATTTGTTTTGACTCCCCTGCTTTCTGGCTGCCAAAATCTCTAATCTCTGGAGATGACAGGTTGCCAAAGCTCTGTCCAATAACAAGCTACTTGTGAGTCCATGTGACTTTTGTTTACAAGCCCTGGTTCACTTGTAATTGGGCAATGTGAACCTAAACGAATCAAAAACAAAAAAGCAGCAAAGTAAAACTTTTCTATTATGGTTCGGACCAAAGAAAACAAACTGTAGGTGTGATCGCACTCTTAGAGTCCCTGGACAGGCTGGCACAACCTGATTGGGTAGAGTGTGTAGAAATGCCCTTGAGCAAGGCACTTAACCCCCTCCAGCTGGTCAGGTGGAGCGGATCAGTGGCCAGCTGTAGGAAATGGTGGTTTTACTGGTCAGCAACTCGCAGCTCCAGGTGTGAATGTGTGCAACTGTATGAGTGTTGCTGAAAAAGAGCATGCATTCTCAGTCAACTTTCCCTGGATAAATAGGGTTTATACACACACACACACACACACACACCCACCCACACACACACTGGTCCCACACACTCAGCGGGGGGTTTCCCTCAGCTCTAATCCTGGTAACCTCACCGCTGTGGTCTCTCCCTCTGTAGTCTGCCAGGCTGCTACCCTGTGGTCAGAATGGATTCTACCGCAATGTGAACACCTCTCTGTCTCTCTACCGCTCACACACACATGCGCACGCCCCACCAGGACTCAAGATGGCTCTCTGCTTTACTCTGGTTTACTCCACCACACCACCACACTGCCACCGCAGCCGCATGAGCCACGGCCTTATGGGATTTCTGACCGCGTCGTCAACACCTCTCTCTTTCAGTGTGCGGTCCAGAGGAGATTTGGCCACACTCTCAGTTCTAACAGCAACCGCCAACATCTGGTTGATTTTTATTGACTGCTTTGTTGATGTCTCTATCTTCTGATGCCTGCTGGATTGTCCCTCCTCAAACGGGATAAGTCACATGTCTGACAGTCACTTAGGCCTGGTGTGAATGGATTGCATTCGCATTTTAGGACCACTTAAAGTCTTGTCAGGCATTCAGTATGTGACCGCAGTGTGAGTTCTTCTTTTCTTTAATACGGTCAAGTGTGATCATCCAGGAAGTCAGTGCAGTTGCCCCCCACTGATGCAAAGTCAGATCTTATTTAGCTCCTCAGTAACTCCAGGAGCTCAATTTTGAGTGGGTTAGCGCAAAACAACGGCTGATCTGAGGTCCTAAAAGGGTGGATTAGGATGTATTTTCCAGTGTTTTCTATTTGTTTGAAGTCGTCTTGATTATCTGAATGGAAGTTGCCTTTTGACCTGGAGAGATTTACAACTGTTGAACGGCCTCGAGAGTAATTAAATGTTCCTCCAAACTTCTCTCATTCCAGTGAGCATAAAATTTGATACCATGAAGGCTATTCTGTTGATTGAGGATGCTGGAAAAAATATACTGCCAAATGTAAAATCAAGTCAGACTTACTACAATGGGGTTGAGTAATCTGCTTACTGGGTCTTAAATAGTCTGCTTTAGTTTTTGGCAGTCTGTCGGAATCGTCCGATATCAGCTTTAAAAAATATCGGTATTGATCTGATATTATTTTTACTGCTGATATTTGGCCAATTGTAGAATTTTTTGTAGGAGTGTGTCACTTAATACAACTGTCAAGTTAGCAACAGAATAAAACTTAGTATATGCTGAATTGTACTTCATGCCAACAAAGCAAACAAAAGTAACATCTTCTGTTTAAAAAACACTTAATTATCTTAAGATAGGCATATCTGAAAAGCTTTACCTGTTTAGCACCTGCATCTGTACTAAGATTCTTACAAAATGCATATCTGTTTCGGCTGATATAGGTGGGAAAAAATCGGATATCGGTATGAACCATCGGTGCATCCCTAGTGTTTGTGGTCCCTAGTGTGGCTCTTATTCTGTGCTCACTGTCTAACCCAGTCAGAGACAGTTGGATGATGATGTGTATCTCGCTATCTGTCACATGTCCATGTCTGGTCCTGTTCTGCAGTTGGACCCGGTCCAGTCCGGTCATGTCCCGTAAGTGTAACTCTCCGAGCGGCAGGTTGAATCAGTCTTTTGTGTCCTCAGCTGGCGGCTGCGCCATAATGTTCTATTCAGCTCCGGGTCCGTGGAAAAGCACCGTGCACTGGCACCTTCCTGTTTTCATCAAAGACATTTTAACACATCAAGCCAGAACAACTATGTCTTTCATATTTGATACTTAAATCCGAGCTTATGAATAATAAAAAAAAAAAAAGAAAAAAAAAAAAGAAAGTCGCCCCCTTCACATTTTCCCTGTATTGATTTCACATGCATTCCAAGCTTGCTGGACACACATTTGTCCAAACAACATTCTTTTGCCGTTCAATAAGGAAGACCCCCCCCACACACACACACACACACACCCACCCACCCACCCCTCCCCTCATGTCTTTTTTTTTTCTTCCTGCTGCTGTTTTTGAGTAGCGGCTGCATGCTCAGTTTGTCACAGATCAGAAGCAAAGGTCAATCAGATAGAATACAGTTGTCCTTTGTCTCCGTCTCTTTCCATCTCTTGCCTGTCCTCTCGCTTTTCTCTCTCCTCCTCTAATTTTCCCTTCTCTGGTTCTACAAACAGGGTTACTTCTGGGTTCATGTATTATTCTGTCATATCCACATGATCGCACGCACACACACACACACACACACACTAAATGCACACTTCCTGGAACAGAACAAGTCATTGAATTAGAGCTTAATAAGGAAACATACACATACACACAGATGGGGAAAGTGAGAAGGGTTGGTACTGAGTCAATGACAACATTTGCCTTCCCTTCTTGACCCCCCCCCCTCCCCCATCTCTCCCCTTCTTTTCCCATTGAGAAGGAAACTGTGGGTGTAATGGGTTGTTCATGTGCGTAAGAGGCGTATGTTTACATCGCTAGCAGCATGGGGCCTTGTCCCAATATTCCTGGATGGCAGTTCCATTTAATTGAGAGTTCGGCGAAGATGATGCCAAAGTGAGGGGAAATTATCCAGTCCTTTCATTTGTCATTTAGGAAGCAGGCTAGCTTGACAGAAAGAAACCCTTGGAGGTACATAATGCCTGACTCTGTCTTTCTCTGCTTTTGTCCTTTTTGGCCGGTCCTCTGTCTTCTCCATAAATCACTCAATATGCACTCATACACACTCTCACTCGGTCTGTCTCCCTCTCTCACACACAAATACACAAGCAGAGAGAGACGGACGGACACACAGGAAAGATCGTTTTGGCTCGGAGCACTTTGAGGCCGAGGGGACATGGGCTTTGCTTCTGCTGTGGTGCGATGTATATATTACGAACAAAAATATGAATACTCTCTGCCAGCACTCTCTCTGACTGCGGAAATGTGTCCAGCAGACGCTAGACACACACAGGCACACACACACACACACAACACACACACACACACACACACAGGGTGCGGCTTGCTGCCAACAATAAGACTTGTTTAACGAGTCTCAGCGCTTTGTTGATTCCAATCTCAGGGCTTTGTTGTTTTTGTGAATCGCACTCTCTGAGGCCAGTATTAATCTTCGCCGTGTGTTTACGCGAGGTGTCCAGCGCTGTGCTGCATAACTGGGAATTGTCATGCGACAATGTTGGGTTCACGCTGGTTGAAGTCTTGTTTGGCTCGTCGCTCCTCCTGTTGCCAGGCCCGGTGTTTATAGTGCAGCGGCGGCCACTTCCTCCCCTCCTCCCTTCCTCCCTCACCCTTTTCTCCTCTTCCTCTTCCTCAGGCACTTCCTCGTTTCCTCTTCCCCTCGTCCTGCCGCCTCTTGCCCCCGTCCCCGTCTCCCCCTCCGCCGACTCCTGCAGCGAACTTCCCTTGGCCTGGTCCAGTGTTTGTGTTCTGGATTCTGCGTTCCTCGATGGCGGTGTGTGTGAGTGCAGAGAGACACTGAGGGCCTTGGCAGAGTCGTTGGTTTCTAGGTGCTTCTCTGGGGTTTGGCTGCTCTCTCACTGTGCCTGGCTAAGCTTTCTCCTCCCGACTGGGGTTACATTCTGCTCCTGCATTACCATACTCACTAGAAAACCTCCTGCAGTTTGCAGCGCAGGCGTCGCCACAAGACAAGAACAGTAGGGTGGCTTTTCTGTTGATTGAAGGTTGCGCGTGTTTTGCTCTAGCTGCTCCTGAAAGCTGGTATCAGAGAGTTTAGACCCAAATGGCCAGGTTTAGAGAGTAACATGAATTCAGGTGTGTGTAAAGACTCATACCCACAATAGTAGTTTCCATAATAGTTGTGTTTTGGATGGATGGAGTTAGATGCCTGGTCCTGCCTGTATGGTTTTGAGAAGCCAGATTGGACATCTCAGCCTTGATTACAGTTCACATGCCTAAAGATTGGGTAGTGGTTAATAACTTAATACCTCGACCTCTGGAACTGCGTGGGCTATAACCCAGCCGGCCAAACACTAAAATCCCACCAGGGTATCTTTTTGTTTTTCACTGACACTGTAAATTATAAAGGGAAAAAAATAGGATTAGTCAATAAAGAAAGAAATACTGGTGGAGGGCAGATTGGTTGCTTTCCAAAACAAGGGAGGAAGAAGATGACAGACGCTACTTTATTTAAAGCGGTTCTGTTTAGGCTAGCTCCACGTTTGTTGTTGATGTGTGCCACTGCCAAATTTGGTTAATGTCCTGGTACAGACAATCTATGTGGCTGTGTTGGTACATTAGTACACTCTAGGTGCTTATTGGTTGTATTTGTAGTCCATCCAATCAGAGACATTTACTAGTTGAGGTCCAGCTAATGGCCAGCCACCTTCCCTGTTCTGTTCTGGGTGGTGGTGTTCTTCTTTGGTTGTTTATTGATGTTGCCGGGCTCTTGTTTGGTCTAAACCTATTGTTTCACTGGACAACACACACACAAAGATGTACATACACCTGAGCGCACATTTGCATACATGCACAAGCACACCCGAAATCCGAAACACTAGAGACTCCTGCTGTGGGTTTGTTCCAGTCGAGCACGTTTTGGAGTAACAAGGCAAACTCCATTCTGCATCTTTGGTTTAGTGAACTTGATGTTGTCTCCCCCTTTGGGAATTAAACCATGCTATGTGGTAATTTTATGCATGTTTCTCTTGGTATTTTGGGGGTTGGAGACAGACAAAGTAACATTCACAGCAGAGCCAGACCATTCCTTACGCCTACACACTGACCCCAACCAAAATATTTCACATATCTAAGCAGAACAGTTGATGGACAATTGTGTTCGTAGAAGCCCTACATTCACTTCACTGATGGTTATAGGCTCAGATATAATGCTAGCATAACTGATAAGTTTATCAATCATGCAGTGCGATTTCAGTATCGGTAACTGAAATGGAAGCTGTTGTTTGGTATAAACTACAAAATTAGCTTAATAATCACAGTGGGGAAAATCTTGTGGTTAAGCAGGTAACACAGAAGTTAACACACTTATACTATTTAGACTGGAATGGTAAGTATGTTGGATGTGTTTGACATGTGTGGAGAGAGGAAGATGGTGTGAGAAGATGTGAAGGTATGCTATTCTGGTTTATGGCTTTAAAGAACCTATGAAAGTGACTGTTTCCCCATCCAAATGAGAGGCACTCCACGTAAAGTGTCTGTGTGTCAAGCTGTGTGTGTGTGTGTGTGTGCGTGTGTGTGTGTGTGTGTGGGTGTACACACACACACACACAGACACGCACGCGTCCATGTCCACATGCATGTACAATTATATCATCTGAAGTTATGATGAGGCATTACATTAAGTTGAGTCATTCAAATGATTTGGCACCGGATATGATGGATAATAGTAAATTCCTGTTACCGGGTGTCCATGGGAGAGGCTGAGTGGGATAGTCTACGGATGTGTGCATGCCTGCACCCATTGACCTGTTATTTCTGTGTGTGTGTGTGTGTGTGTGTGTGTGTGTGTATGTGCGAGCGAGCATGTGTGTAGTGTACTGTACTCTATGGCAGGCTGACACAGACTACGGTGGGCCAGTGATGCATTAGACATGGCCAGAGATGGGCTGGTATGGAATAAATAATGGATACCATCCTCTCCCTCTGAATAAATCAAGACCAGAGAAATGGAGAGAGATGAGAGATTAAATGTGGGAGAGAGTTGGAGAAATTGAATGCCAGAGAGAGAGAGAGAGAGAACATTTGTGTAACTGGAAGAGAGATATAGAGGGAGAGACAGTGGTGTCCTGAATTCCAAATCAACATCTTACTCCTGCTCTCTCCAAAGAAGAAAATGGAATGGTTTAAGGATAATGCAATTCACCGTATTTCAATAACACATAAAATTGATTTCTCAAAAGCTTTTTTGAATAGAAAATCAAATGCTGGCATACACCCAGTTCCTCTCTTAGCAGGTAAGAACCCAGAGGCTTCTCTGCTCATTTCTCTCTCTCTCTCTCCTCATCTTTCCACCCCCCCTCGCCCCCCCCCTCCCCCGCCCACCCCCTCTAGGCCCAGGGCCAGACGTTCACCTTCCCTGACATCTTCCCGGAGAAGAAACTGACGCCAGCGGAAGGCTCCATGGAGGAGATGCAGGAGAAGTTCATGGAGGACGAGAAGCAGAGGCAGAAACCTGACCCCAGGAGAGGCGGGGTCACCGAGTGGTTCGGACTCTGAGACAACCCACTGACCTGGAACTCTTTGTGTGTGTGCGTGTGTGTTTTGTCAGGGCAAATGATGTATTGATTTATAATGTGACTGTGCTGATATCATTTGCGAATGCTATTTCTGTAAGAAACAGAAGTGTGTAGGAGAGAAGAATGAGCATGTGTGCGGGAGACTGGAGACATGTGTTTTGTGTGTGTATGTGTGTGTGTGAGTGTGTGTGAGGCTGCAGTCCAGTAGCCCGAGCCAGAACAGAACCACAGGAGGAGGAGAGTGGCCTGGCTCCATCTTTCTAGAAACCAGCCCACCGTACAGAATCTCCATCACCTCAGATGACCTCCTCTCCTTCCTCCTCCTACTCCTGTTCCACCTCCTTCCCTTTTTTTTTTTACCCCCCTTTCACTCCTCTTCCTCCTCCTTCTCCTTACTCCTCCTCCTTGGCACTCTACCTCCTCAACACCTCCTCCTCCTTTGTCCCTCCTCTTCCTCTGTTTTTTTTTTTTTTTTTTTTTACTTTCCTCCTCGTCCCCCTCCTCTTGTCCCCCTGCTGTCCTTCTTTCTCCTCCTTCTCCTCTTCCTCCTCCCGCTCCTCCTTTTCCTCCGTGAGCTCGCTTCCCTTCCTCTGCCACGCTGGGGAGTGGTATAGTGTGGTATCCCTAGTAGCCCTGACTCGCAGCCAGCTGGATCGGACAACCTGGACAACCCACAGCCTTTCCTCTTTTATGAGTTTGCCTTGGATTAATTGACCACTTTAGGTAAACAACAATTGAGATGTTGTTTCAATAAAGCAACGACATGGAATTTGTTGGAGCGTTTGCGGTAGCACCTCTTGCCGTAACTCTGGAAGACTGAGAAGATTGTACCCAGGGTGTGTGTGTGTGCGTGTGTGTCGGTGTGTGTGTGTCGGTGTGTGGGACTTGCCAGTGAATCTGTCTCACTGTAAGTGCTGTTGTAGGAAGAACTAATAAATGGTCACTTGTCCAAAAGTACTCTGCTTACTTTTGCATGTATTCTCCTCGCCTCATCTCCCATGGCTGCTGCGTTCAAGAACTGCCACTTGGAGACGCTACTCGCCACACAAGCTCGTCTAAAGCGCGCGCCAACGCGGTCTGGTAGCTGTTTTGACAAAGTAATGATCTGTGTTTGAATCGGGCCACTGGATGACTGAGCTCTCTTACGGTAACAGGGCCCGTACAGGGGAGGGAGCTCTCCTGGGCTCGCTCAGACCCTCCATTGTGTTGAGAGGCCAAGGTTACAGTAAGTGTCCCCCAGCCGTGACCACTAATGCTGGCCGGCTAATCCGAGGGTCCAGTGCCTGACCTCACCCAGCCAACTCGGCTATCACTAAGGAGAATGTCAATATTGATCCTGTTGGCCCATTGTCTGCTGCCTGGAACCACTCGCCCCCTGCGTAGCTATAAAACAATTTGATTTAGAACAAAACAAGCCTCCTGTTACACAGCCACTCTATTTTCCCTCCTCTCTCCCACTTTCTCACTTTCTTATTTCCTTCTCTCTCTGCTCCTTCACTCTGTCGCCCGGTCTGGACCTCCAGAAAAACAGCTGCTGAACCAACAGAGAGGGAGACCAAATTCCTGTCCGCTCTCCTCACGGCCTGAACAGACCCCACATGAAAGTTGGGAAATCTAGCGCTGGTGTTTGCCAAGCAATAATCTGTCCCTATCCTCCTCCTCCTCCTCCTCTCCCCATGCCTCTCCCTTCTCCTCATACCCAATAAAAAGCTGTAAGCACAATGCGTCCCCCCCCCCCCCCCCCCTGTCCGGCCCTGTCCATGCAGCTGGCAGCCATTTCCCTGTTTGTTCACACAGTGTTCTCCCTGCCTGTCAGAAGATGCTGGCTGGCTGCGAGTGCGAGGGGAACGGGAGGATGGAGGTTTGCAGAGAAAACGCAGCGAGCCCCGCACATCCTATTTCAGCTGAACTCAGATGACTGTAGCCCCCCCCCCCCCCCCCCTACAGATGTATAGGGATCTATCTGTACTCTACGAGATGCACATCGTGTATCGTAATGCATCGCGCGTCGCAAGAGTAGAGGGAGGGGTGAGCGAGCGTGCGAGCGTGTGCATGCGAGACGGAGAAAGCGCTGGAAGCACGGTGAGAGCGCGAGGAGAGCAGATGGAGGTGAGGGAGAAAGTGAAGAGGGTGAAGTGAGAGAGTGAGAAAGATGACATCACTGAGAAAATGCTGAGCTGGATTTAAGGCTGCAGGATGAAAGAGGTCTACTCCCACAGTGCACCATCTCTCTCTCTCTCTCTCTCTCTCTCTCTCTCTCTCTCTCTCTCTCTCTCTCTCTCTCTCTCTCTCTCTCTCTCTCTCTCTCCTCTCCCATGAGATGTACAGTGCAGGTCATGTTCCCATCCCTACACAGTTGGTTAATGGAAGGGAGGTTGAATATTTTAAACAGCCCTTCACTCTCCTCCTTTTCCCTTCTTACTCCTCTCTCCCTCCCTCTGCTCTCCCGTCCGGCCGTGCATTAGTCAAGTGCACACATGACCCTGTTTCTGCTACTGCAGTCCAAGTTTGGAATCTGCATGACATCATGCTGTATTTTTGGGATCAGCGGGATGAGTGGAGGTATAGTGAGTCTCCTCCCTGACTCCCCATCGCCTCTCTCCAGGGGGCAGATCCTCCTCCTTGATCTCTGTTGTAGCTGCTCTGTCTCAGGGAACTCTTGACCTACAGTGTAGTAGAGTCTCACTGCACCTCGATATTGTTAAGACATTATATCTAGGCTGTCATTTATCAAGCAGTAAGACCGCTGATAGGATTGCCTTTTACTTTTTCCATCATAATCATGAGAGAGAGAGGTATTTCCTCATCAAAAGCGTAGTTTGCAGGCTTCAGTTTCCTCTTGGCATCGACTCACCTTGACTAATTAACCAATGGAGGCTTTAACTGAAGGCTGTGGATTTGTTTTTTAGTCTGATGTGTTGTATGTAGATGGCAGGACAAAATAAGCCCTCCGGGGATTCTTAGCGGAGACCCGGAGCGCGCAGTACAGTAAACCTGTAACTTTTAGCATTTCATTGACGGAAATACAGTGGAGGCCATTGACAAAGTGTCGCTCTTTTTTCATGCCAACCATGTTCTCCATTGTCGTTCTCCCGCTCCAGCTGAGTCCGCCTGCAGATCAGTGTCTTGGCGATGGGTCTGCGCCATGGCTGGTGTGAGGGACCGTGGGTGGGGGGTGGGTGCTGATGGTACCGGCAGGGTGGGAGCCTGGCAGCCAGTGCAGCGAGGAGGCGACAGCCCCGGCTGGACACCCATTCTGCTTGGGTCAAGGCCAGCCGTGGAAGCTCCGCAGACAACCCTACTATTAATAGCTATTAGCAGCGTGGCAAATCTTGAGAAAGATCTGGGCCTCACACACTCACATACACAATCAAGCCTACTTGGAGGATTCACAGATGCGCTCACTTCACACAAAGGCCGAATTATACAGCGCATACACATACATTCACACAGTCCATCGCCAACTGTCTGTAAAATTACACACGCTCATACAGTTACACAATTACTACCCCCACCAGCCTCTCTGTTGTGTGCGCGGACGCACACACTCCCACACACTCGCACTAATGTTCACTAAGACAACCGGGGTTGCCTGCTGAGGATTCTGACGGCCTCTCTTGGACCAGCGCCATACACATTCCTCCTTCCCCAGGTTGCCATTGGTTCATCTGAGCTCAGCCAGTGCACTCTGTCACCCCGTAAGTGTGTATATGTGTGTGTGTGTGTGTCTGTTTTAGTGTGAGACCATGTACCGTATGCACCCATACATAAAAAAGTTAACATTTTCCGTTTTTCCAAGAATTGTAACTACACACACACACACACACACACACACACACACACACACACACACACACACACACACACACACACACGATGCTCATGTTCATGGTTGGTTGTGCTTGTCCGGCAAACTCAAAGCACCACTCACACGTTAAATGTACCCTGATGTGGCCCCACAACTTATATACACACACATACTGTACTTACAACCACACACACACGCTGGCTGAAGGCCAGGAGCAACAACTGAAGGAGGACACCGTGGAAAACACAAGAGAGCTGTTTTCTGTCGCTTAGAAAATGGAGACTCTCATATACTTTAACTTTAAAAAAGTATTTACTGTTGTTCAGAAGGAATGTCTGATTCATTAAAGTCAATATGTATAATGTCAAAGCACACAGAGTGGTTTTTGTCTATTTTGCATTGGTTTTGTGAGTAAAAATTAAATCCATTCTTTACATTGCTGCTGTCGCATAACTGAGCCGACCGTCACTCAAAAAACAACAGCTGATTTCCACAGCTCAACAAGAAGTGGTTTCATTTGACAACACTATAATCCATTTTGAGAAATCTTTTTTTCCTGAAAATGTTGTAAATTCATTAACAAAAGTCAAGCCAATAGCTTCAGTAATATTCCAAAGTGAGTTTTGTTTTCATAGAAGTAATTACTTGATAAGAGTAGGTGACATCTTCAAGGAATGAAGCTCTTCCGCTCCTCTGACACATGGCGGCCATCGGCATTTCGTGCAACATGTAAAACGCTTAACATATCAACATCTGTCTATCCTATTTGTTAACATGTGTCTTGTCCTGGCTCAGTTTCCCCAAAGTGTCTTGACGCTCCCTTATCTGTCTGTCGGCTTACAATGGAACACAAGGGAGCTCATCACTAACATGCTTTAAACCCAGCCATGTCTTGTTAGGGTTAGGGTTAGGGTTAGGTTAAGGTTTTTTTTTTTTTTTTCCAGCAGTTCTCCACTGAACTCCACTGGATTGCAATGTTGGCCCCAAGACCACTACATCACTAATGGCTTGACCCCAACCCAGAGGCTAAACAGCTGAACCCTGTTTTCCCACTTTGTTCCCCTCCAGAGATCCTTCCCTTCGCTCATTGTCCCAGCATCAATTAGGATCAATTAGAACGCTTGACAATAGAAGATGGCTTATGCCAGCCTCCGTCTTCAAACGGGCTGTTGCAGGGTTTTTGATCTGTGTGTCTGTATTGAGAGATTTGTTTGTGGTGACCAAGAGGGGGAGGAGCTATAGGGTATTGTTTTTTTGCGGCAGCATAGTGTTTGTGAGGCTTACGCATAGCCGTCCGTCTGAAAGGGGGCAAGAATTTCCCCTGACACTCCATTACAGCTTATCTGCAATCAACACAATGCTTTCTACCAGCTGGGTGGTCCCTGTCCCCGCCAGCTGCTCAATACATACATTTGCATTTTAAACAAGCTAATAATAATAATGATACTTAAGAAGAGCAAGGGAGGAGAGGGGAGTTGGTTTGATCTGTATGTGTGTGTTTTAGAGAGAGAGAGGTAGAGAGAGAGGGAGAAAGAAAAGGATTCAGTGGTTCAAATGGGTTCAATTGTCATAACAGAAATCAACTGGGGCCTGGCCACCCATCTGGACTACAGAGCATAGAGCACTGGTCTGGATAGAATACGGAGCAGCTGATGGGAACACACACACACACACACACACACACACAACCGTGCGCTTGTACAGTCAGTGAGCCCCTCACTGGTGGAAACGTACTGGCTGGAGGCTTTGCCAAGTCAATAACACAGACTGATCCCTGATGCTGAACTTCCAGGAAGTCCCAGTCTCAGAGCTTTGTGTACCTGCTCGCCGCTCCTGCTGCCGCCTGGCTGTGTGGTGGGCCTGAGAGGGATCAGCGGGTCCACCGCCGCTCTGCGTCTGCCTGCAGGTCCCTCCGACCTGAACCAGGGTTCAGAGAGGAGAGGAGAGACCATGGGAACAATGCGGCTCAGAGATTTGGGTGAATTCATTTCTTCCGAGTAATGAGATCTTATGTGCTTTAACACGAGTCTCTTCCATTCAGTGAGTCTACTCTCATCATGCACAATCAAACCAGGGTCACTAATCTCTTTATATCACCCGGGGAGCAGAGCCATGAGGTTAATTGTCCGACATCCCGATGGAGACAGAGCGTGACGTGGTGGGTGTGGTGACTGGTGGTGGTAGTGGTGGTGATGGTATGTACTGTATGCCTGTGTCTGTGTGTGTGTGTGTGTGTGTGTGTGTGTGTGTGTGTGGAAGGGGTAACACAGTACATGCTAATAGGACATCCCAACAGGGAGATTCTTTAAGGTCTGAGAATGCTGTGGTTTACAGTATAATACAGATCTGAGGCCCCGCCTTGACTCTCATAGTCAAACAGGCATTGCTGGGAGAGCAGCAAAAAAATCCTGCCTCGGTTTTAGAACCCCTATTGTTTACACACACACACACACACACACACACACAAAAACACACACACACACACAAACATTCTCAGACCTGAATACATTCATTTCTTTGATCCTGGTCATTCAGATGGGACGTGTAAATGACTGATGTATGAGGGGGCTGCGAGAGAGGAGTGAAAGTGAACTAAAGAGCATTGAGCTAAATGACGAAGAGTGGTTAGGAAAATATTAGAGAAGGTGAGTTGGCGAGAGAGAAATGGACAGAGAAAAATAGAGTGAGATTAAAGAGTTATAGGTCGCGGTTTTCGGGATTAGGAAGCATACTGAATGGATGGTGTAAGACGACTTGTCCAACTAGTCTCTGGTCTAGAGGGCTGTAGCCCACTGGCTCTTATTTAAGAGCTGCTTCTCTCCTGTGTTACATCTCATTTCACTGCCAGCCCTCAGCTGTGCGCTGCTTACGTCAGAGAAGCCCACTGTTAGCCAACACTTAGCCAACGTAATGACAGAACCGCTCACCGAGCCAAGACGGATCAGCCTCGTCTGGCTGGATGTCAACGAGCGCGGCTGAACTTGTGTGGCCCGGATTCAGCGGACGGGGTTCGACTAGCCTGGCCTGGGTTTGACCATCAGGGCTTGATTAGAGCGGCCTGGGCTCGGCACACACCGAGCTTGAGTCGTACGGCCTCGCTGGCCTTGTTTCAACAAAGGGTACTCAACTAGTGCGACCTGGATTTGACAGTCTGGCTGCCACTAATGTGGCCTGAGTTCAGTAGACAGAGCTTGACTCGTATGGCCTGAGTTCATCAGATGGAGTCCAACTTCTCTGGCCTGAGTTCGTCAGACGGGGCTCAACTAGTGTGGCCTTGGCGGATAGAGGGCCTCTGGGTGATTAAGGATGTGTTTGTTTCCCAGGCAGCAAGCAGGCAAGGTGGCGGCATTGCTTCTCCACAGCCAAGGACTTGGTGTGGGGGTGAGAGAGCCAAAACAAACGACTTTGATTGCCTCCCATATGCCCTTCTGACCTCTGCCTTTCAAATGCCAGGCAGAGAGGAGGAAAAAGGGGAGAGGGGAGAGGTGGGTTAGAGGAGTGGGGAGAGCAGGATGGGGGTACGAGGGGTTGTGGTTGAGGTTCGGGGCTTGGAGGGGGCGGGGGTGGGTGGGTGGGGTGGGGGGGGGGGGTAGTGGCAGGAGAGGTCACTTGAGTACTTCAACAGAGAGCTGGCTCATGACCCTTAGCCTGATTAAGATGTGTGTGTGTGTGTGTGTGTGTGTGTGTGTGTGTGCAAGCGGACACATTCTTGGTCACATTAAATGTGCTCCATATATCTTTGTCCGTTGCTGACTCTGGGTAGACATGGGTGTATAGTACGTATGTATATACTATATATATATACTGTATATACACCATATATATGTATATATATGTGTCAAAGTCCTCTCTAATCAAGAATCTCTGTCCTTTGTAGTGCCATGCTTTCGTTTTTCATTTTCATTGTTGAGGATACAATTAGAATCGGTGGTAGTAGGGTGAGAGAGAGAGAGGCAAAAAAGAAAAAGAAAGAAAGAAGGAGAGGAAGAAAGGAAGGAATAAAGGGGGGAAATGGACAGGGAGTGAGAGAAAGGGAGTCTTGTCGTCTGAGAGGTGGTGTGGTTCGGGTTAGGTTGTGGTTGAAGCCTTGAGAGAGCGAGAGGGGAGAGAGAGGGAGGCGCAGGGGGCGAGCGAGGCAGCACATACCCGCAGCATTCAAATGGAGCTCCCATTGGGAGGTTTTACGCTTCAAAATGGTTTCCTGTGACGTGGATTGTGTGTTTGATTTGAGCTTTGAGGGGTTTGTGTTATTCTCGGGAGGGGAGAATCTAGCACGCTCTCATTTCCGCACTACCAACAGCCAGCAGAAAGTTGGCAAGCCGAAGCAGGGGGATTGTAAAGACAGATTTTTCTCTCCCTCCTCGTAAGAACCACATTTTTTCTGCTTTCGCTTTTTTTGCCGTGTTTTTCTGCTGAGCCTGCTCCAAGACTTGCTCTGCATATTGACGGATTGTTCCTAATAATTGGACCTGTTCAAACCCGTGTCTTTTCATGGTTTTCCCAGGCTGCCTGATTTTCTGCTGATATAGTGCGCAAAAACAACTGTTTTGGATGCTCACGTGCACGCGCGCATTTGCACCCGCTGACACACGCGTGCACGGCTGCGAATGCACACAAGCAAGTATGCACGTATACATGCTGTCACACACATGCCTTGGTACTAATTGCAAACAATGGATGCCAGCTGGGCAGTAGGTGTAGCAGGCAGCACAACTGGGCCCAGGTTGAGTTGTTGTTTCAGCTGGGTTGGAGAGGAGAGAGAGAGAGAGAGAGAGAGGAGAAATGGCAGACAGAGAGCGAATGAAGTAGAAGTACGGAGGAGAGACAGAGGAGAGAGTAGGTAGAGGAGAGACTAGCGACACCAGGCAGGGAGGGGAAAGGGCACACGCTGAGGCAGCGGGAAGCCACCTCTCAGACCATGACAGCCAGTCATACAAGCCATCAGAGAGCTTACTGTGCTGCCAACTACTGTACTTCACAGAGCCAAGAAAATGACAAAAATCAACACTGGATGTGTTTGTGTTGGGGGAATATCCGTGGAACCCCACACTCTTTCCTGATCAGCACTTCTCTCTCTCTCTCTCTCTCTCTCTCTCTCTCTCCCCTTCTTTCTCTCTCCCTCTCTCTCCCTTTTTCCCCTCTCCATCTCGCCATCCCTCCCGTCTTTATTTTCTTACTGTAAATACTGTACTGTATATGCCCTCCGCTCGTGTAAAAGGACGATTATCGTAACAGCGTCTCTACTGTGTGGCGCACATGGAAAAGCTAACTGCTACGGGCCAATTTTCTCCATGGAGTTATGTAAATAGTTGTGATGGAATGAGTGGGCTTTCCCCAGTATGTGGGGGCATCGCGGGGTCTGAGGGGTTCCACTGGCGTCCTAATCCCCACCCTCGGCATCACTAACCCCTTTGTTAACCCTGTTAGCAGGGAGCTCACGGTTATTGTAGTTATCCTAACAGTTATGTATCAACATAATGACATGTTACAGTACAAGGCCATCAATTAGATGCCTGCGGGATCCTAACCATCTTCAAGGGCTTCTTTTTGCCTGTGGTTCTGGGGATGTACATGTGTGTGTGTGTGTGTGTGTGTGTGTGTGTGTGTGCATGTGTTTATGTGTGCGTATGTGTGTGGTGGGTGCAGAGGTTGTATGTCCCTCCCCATCCCCCACTTTTCACTTTTGTGTGTGTAGTGTGTGTCATAGTATGTGTCTGTTTGGTCTGTCTGTACTGTATGTGTGTCTTGTGTGTGCCCCCCACCCCAAATTTGTGTGTTTACAACTGCGATAGGCCACAATGTTCTGGCACACATTTCAGATAGCCTCTAACATCTCCGTGTGGCCCCTTGCGGTGGTAGGCGACACACTAGAGGAAGTGAGCAAAGATGGTTGTCTACCAGTGACAGAGAGCCGCAGCCCGGGGAAAGACAAAGGAAAAGAACAGTCCCTGGCTGAACTCCCATCCCGCCCCTTAGCAAATTGGTTGTTGATTGTCCACAGACATAGTTGTTGGTGCTCCCCTGCACCAATAAAGCCCAGCGCGGAGCAGAGCAGGGGCCCTCCAGGTCTTGTTATTGTAACAGGAGTACGTTTTGGCCGGGACTCCTGTTCTCAGCACGAAAAACAACAATAACAACATCAGTCCACAGCCCTGGGAGCTGGACCTGAGTCAGAGGCGGTCCGAGGGTGGGGATGGGGGTGGGTTGAGGCGGCGGGGGGGGCGCGGCGCTGATGCCCCGTTCCTGTTGCACACCTCCGGGTTCCAGTCCGGCACTTCGTCCGCGGCTCTCAAGTGAATTGAAATTGAAAATCGGAATTGGAATAGCAGTCCAATGCACTTCTCTGACGCTGTGCGGAGAGCGTACGGTTAGTATATCATCATGACACACACTCCTCCCCCTTCCTTCCCCCCATTTAACGCAGAGTGCACCAGTTTAGGATGCATGTGGATGCAGGCCTAAGCGTTGGCCTACCCTCTCTCTCTCTCTCTCCCTCTCTCTCCCTCTCTCTCTCCCACTCTCGCTCTCTCTCCTGTACACAAACATCGGCCCCGCGGCCCTCATGGCAGAGAGATTCCTGGGTCTCCTGAAGACAAACAAAGGGAAGGAATCCACGCAAGTCTCAAAACAAAATCTTGAGGGAGTTTACAGAGAGACCACACAACAACATCACAGTGGGCTAATCTATTTGTAATTAAGAAGTTTTCTCTGCGATGTCCTCTTCCAGACAACAACAGATCCATCTTGCCTCGGCCTTGTTGTGATCGTGGCCTGCTTTCTTTTTTTTGTTTTTTCTCCCTCCCCCCTCTGTTCTCCGTTGTTGTTCCTGTAACATAATATCTGTTTGTGTTTGTGAGAGAAAGATCCCTCTGTTGTGTTGATGACATCTTGAGAAGGAAACCCATGGCCCACTAAGTGACTCATATAAGAGGATTCCATTATATTTCTTTGACTGTCCTCTGTCATTGTCTCTTACCATCTTTTTACATAACAGCACTGTAAAGGCAAAATTACAATAGAGCCCGGCTCAGATTTCAATGTATCTATCCACTGTATACATTACTGGCCCACTTAGTGGCAATACAGTATGTGAAAGCAGATTCTCCTCTGGGTTACATTATGGATCCATTACAGTGAGTACATTTGGAATAAAAATGTCTTCTTGTTTTCATTTTTTTGGCCCGGGGTTTCTGTGCGCTGTGGTTAACTCTGCGAGAGAGGAAGAGAGGAAGAGAGAGACCGAGAAAGAGAGAGAGAGAGAGAGAGAGAGAGAGAGATGGAGAGATAGACGGAGGGAGCCAGGGGAGGAGAGGAGAGGAGAGGAGTGGAGTGGAGTGGAGAGGCGGGCTCAGGTGACTCAGCTTTCCCCCTGGAAGCAGATTGAGGGGAGCTGTGGGTTTGAACCCCCCAAAGTTTTACTAGAACACAGGCTCTTTAACAGGAGGGAAAAACAATGTTATAGCTGCTTCCTGCACCACCGAGTGTTCCCCACCAGTAAATATAACAGGGAACGGGTCATAATGTTATGGTCTGGCATCAGGTGAATACGGTGTTTTTCTCATTCAAACACCACCCAACCCCCCCCCCCCCCCCCCCCCCCCCTCCACCCCTCCCCCCCTCCTCCCCTCTTCTCTTTTCCATGTGGAGGAACAGGCTCCGGTGTTAAAGAAATATCAGTCATCAGCGTTGTTATTACGCACTCACTCGCTCCATCTGCAACGCTGGCGCTCAAACACACTCTTTGTGTGAGTGGACACGGTGGCTGCTCTCTCTCTCTCTCTCTCTCTCTCTCTCTCTCTCTCTCTCTCCATCTTGCTTTCTCTCTCTGTCTCTCTCTCTCTTTCTGCCTGTTAAATGCCACTTATTATTTCCTGACAAGGGGGCTGCTGCAGGAAACTCTGATGTAAAGGAACTAGGCTACCTTCTTACCGTCAGGGCTACGTATGATGTGTGTGTGTGAGTGTGTGTGTTTGAGGAGAGGTCTTTGTTATCTGTCGTTAATGCATGAAAACATGCATGTTCAAAAGTTCAGGCAAAAGACTCCTGTGTGTGTGTGTGTGTATGTGTGTGTATGTGTGTGTGTGAAGAATGTACTATGCAGTGTGTGTGCCAGTTTTCTGATACAAAGGAGCTGTGTCAGATTCGGCAGTATGAATCAGGTTGCAGGGCAGCTGAACGTGTGACAGTAGCAGTAAAAACAAACAGAGGCTCTCCGCTCTGGAAAGCCTGGAAAAATCTAAGGCTATGAAAATGGCAACTATGGCAATGACGGGAACGAGTCCATGTTGATTTTCCAAACTGTGTTGCGCTTGGCCAGGGAGGAAAATGACTGGGCAAAGGGCTAAAGTAACGCGGATAGATCGGTAATGGGATATATGTATACGGAGGGTTTATAGGTGTGTGTGATTTAGGAAATAAGGGGAGAGTGTTTGAGCTTGTGTGTAGGCTTTTATGTCTGATTGACTATGTTGTTGTAGTGTGTGTATGTGTGTGTGTGTGCATGCATGCATTATCTATTTCTGAGATCTCAGCAGCAGCAGTGGACTGAGGCAGGTCACTGAACAGCACAGCATTCCAGCCCACTCACTGACACCCAAACACACACACACACACACACACACACACACACACAGAGAATACCTGGATATACATGTTCTCATGCATTAATTACAGATATACCCCTTCGTACAGCCTCCAGTCTTGTGTACATGAAACTATACCACAGTGCAGCAGATCCTCCACATAGATCAAGATTTCCCTAGAAAAGTGCTGTTTATGGGTTCCACTTAGATATGCCTTTCCCATTTTAAACTCCTCCATTCATACATACATAAATCCATTGAAGCAGACATTAAACATTACACAATACCGTGCTAGACCATTAGCCTGCAGATATATGACTTGTTTTGCAAGTGGTGACAGGATGTAGTGCTCTGATTAATCATAGATAAACAGCTAAGTAAATGAATGGATGGCGTGTGTAAATTTCCTCTCAGCCATATGCAGCGGATCACCCGCACACTGCCTCATGTGATTGTTTGGGATTAGATGATGGGCTATACCATAGAGCTGGCTGGGGGTTGTTTGTGTGCTGCTGTGTTTGTGTCAGCTGTGTGTGTGCATGTGTGTGTGTGTGTGTCTGTGTGGGTAACTGGGCTCAGACAGCCCAGGGGGTCGTTTTACTTCAGTCAGGCAGACAGTCAGCATTGGATCCATCTTATCTCATGTCTGGAGCTTCCAGATGAGAGCTGAGCAGGCAGCAAACACATTCTACAGGCCTGAGTCATACTGCGTGTGTGTGTGTGTGTGTGTCTGTGTGTGTGTGTGTGTGTCTGTGTGTGTAGGAATGTGTGAGTGAGTGAGTGAGTGAGTGAGAGTTGTCTGTGTGCATGTTTTCCGTGTGTATACTTGTGCATGTCTGTGGTAACTTGTGTGTGTGTGTGTGTGTGTGTGTATGTTTCAGAGTTACTGAAATACCCAACATATCACTTGCCTTAAACACGCTGACCTCATCCATGCAGGGGTCTCATAAATTCACTGCAGGTGATGAGTCCAGAACCGGGCTCTAAAACAGCAAAAACAACTTTGCCATTTGGTTTCACTGCATTGGCATGTTGTTAAGACTGGCACGCCGACTGGTTGATTTTGTATTTAAGGGTAATCTCCTACTGAGGAACCTTATAGGACGATTTAATCTCAAAGGCTCCTGATCATTTTTTCCCCCCTCTAATCTTAAGCAAGATACAATTAACTTCCACGGCTACAGAACATGTAGTAATGATTCAGTACTTGCATAATGCGTCTGAGCCACCTCAGCAAAATGACACCCATCGTCTGCCATGGATGAAGCGCTCAGTGCCGGGACAGAGGTGTGGACATTGAGGAATTAGCGGAATAATCGGTTTTGAAGAACAGCAGGCTCCTGTCTCGATCGTATCATTCCAGAGAGGAACACAACCTTCCCACAGCTCTCTCACAAAGTGATCTCATCTCCCTCTATCTCCACTAGCCCTGTTATTCAGAGCAGATTGTCTTATCGATAGTGACGTGGCCAGCTCCTGATACATTACAAGAGGAGCGCTACAATAGTGAATGAGAGAGAACTGTGTTACAGGACACTATTGAGGGCACACACAGACCTCCAGCCACACACAAAGACTGTCCAAACGCCTGTCCCGTTTCCTTTTTACTGGACTCCTTTGAGTCTTCGTGGCTGTTTCATGGCAGGTGAGAAGAACTGGCTGGCTTGGCCTACATTGCTCGGCCCGATATGACACAGCCCGATGTATTCCCCGAGGTTGTGTATTCCTGAAAAATGGCTCCAGAGACCAAAACGGCAAGTCGAGAAGGCATCAAAGGCGGGACAGTCAACCTCCCTTGTCCTGGTTTGCCCTTTAGTGCCAATAAGTGCCCTGTTTATAGCACTTCTCAAGGACTCAAAGAGGCTCAGACTTAATAGAGACGCATAAAAAAACCTATATTGTCTAAAGACCTGGGTCAGATAGTATTTCCAAATAATTCTTTGTTATGTTGAAAGGCAATCAGTGGCAATAAGTTTAGAGTATTTGAAAGTTAATCCTAGATGTTTTTCTCGGATTGACAGCTTATCTGACGCTATCGCTGACCAGATGTGGTAACGCCCGCTCGTCTGGTGTTCCAAGAGGGTTAAAGTAAATGCTATTTGACCCGGGCCGTTGCCCACGGTTAGTCCCTGGGGGACGGAGCGGAGCGGAGCTGTGTGCCAATGGTCCAGACTAAGGAAACAATGACAGCACATACAGTCACAGTTTAAATAACTTCTGTTCACCCAGGGCACCGCACAATCAGACCAACCACTATTTATAGACCGATGTCTGGGCTCCTCCAGGCCTCCTACACTATGGCAGCCAGGTTGTATACTGTGTGTGTGTATATGGGTGTGTGTGTGTGTGTGTGTGAGAGAGAGAGAGAGAGTGTGTGTTCATGTGAGTTGTGGGAAGCCCTGGCAGAGTGAAGCTCAGTGTTTGGGAAGTTGCCATTAAGACACAAAGCAGAGACGTCCGAGGTGGGCTAATGACCTTACATGGATCTGTGTTTGGCAGAACCCTCCGAAATGCGGGGCGGACACACACACACACACACACACACACACACACGCACACACACACAAACACATACACACACACCTCCTCAAACAGAGCTTTGACAGGGTTTATAGTGGAGTTGGGGGACTCTTGGGGGGCTCTGCTGTTGGGTTTTTAGGCCTGGTCACTCAATGTCCTCATCTTAACTCGACTACAGCACAGACCACTTCCATTTATCAAGTAAAATGCAAACAAATTTGTACAGAAAGCATTTTTACTGTATGCAATGAAACACATTTCAGCTGCAAAGCTGCGCTGAATTGAGAGCTTAATGAAAACATTTGGCACATGCTTCATTTGTTAAATCAGTTTTTTGGCACAGCGTTTCTGTATGTTCAGTGTTTTACACACAGGGTATCCTTGATTAATGTGGCCCATTAGTGGAAGAGGAGCGCGGGTATTAGCCTTTGTATATGTTGCCATGTGTATGTATATGAGAGTGAATGTGTTTGTGTGATAGAGAGCAAATGGATAGTGCAATGGCTGGTGAGAGTATCAGTTGCATCTCAGCATCTGGGTGAGAGTCCCCACTCAGTTGCCTGAGTCCTTGTCTGTCTGCGGTGTCTTGCAGGTGTCTGCCTGCTGATGCTCACTGTATCTGTCTGCCTGTCTGACCGCCCGGCGCTCCACATGTCTTAAGTGTGTCTTTGCACGTTCCATAATTGAATGTGTGTGTGTGTGTTTCTTGGTGCGTGCAAGCCCGGGCTGCGTCCTCATATTTTTACCCAGACTGTCTGATTTCCTGTGACTATTAAAGAGGATTTCCCCTTGACAGACATGTCTTTGGTCGGGGTGGCCCAGGGGTTAGAGGCCCACCTTGGACCCAGCTGCATCCGCTTTCCCCCTCTCCCTCCCTGGGCACGCTCTCCAGGATGCCAACCCTGACACCAACCTGCCTGTTATTCGGGATGTACTCTTGTCTGCCGCCGGGTCAGTCGGGTTTGAATTTGAGACAGGATGTGTTTTTGTCCAGTGCTTTTTTTAAGCCTGATGTGTTTTTCAGGACCCGCGTGTGTTTTTTTTTGCTCCGGTATGTTGTTTGGCTTTCCAGGATTGTTTTTCTTTTGTTTTTTCATAAAGTTCTAATGTGAGAAGGGGAGCGGAGTTTTTTGAAAAGGATGTGTTTACTATTTCGTGGCTCTGAGTTGTCACGTAGTCGGAGAGATATAAGCTGTGAAATGTCGCATCATTGCCAAGAGTAAGTGTTTGGCATGTGTATTTGTGACTTTCTGGCATGGCACGGCGGTCCCTGTACACAGCAGTATCATAGGTCGAATGAAAAATCAAGGACATAACAGTCGCTGAGTTCATGCTTCTACTATTGGCCGCTTAGCTGTCCCTTCCCTGCAGCGACCTGGTCATCGCTCCACCCGGCCTTGACTGACTCTCCCTCCTGGTCCCCTAATGCTGGAATGGCCTCCAAACTCCATTCAGGACTGCAGAGTCACACCCTATCCTCCGGCGTGAATTGAAAATGAATCTCTTTAAAGGAGAACACCCATGTCATTTAGAGTTCTAGCACATTTACTGCTGCCTGCATCTAGTTTACATTTCCCCTTATCAATTTGGAGTGCGTGCCATATGTACTGTAATTAGATTTTTTTTAGCATTTACTTGTCTTTAAAATACAAACTTTACAATGTCAAACCTTCCTTGAGAAGACATGGATGTGACAGCAAAGTTTGTAAGTCATGTTTTTGAGGGATTATTTCCTGGGGGGAGACTTCCACTTCTTCCTGTGGCTGTCAGGTGACTGACGGGAAGCAGAGCGTAACGTTAATACACACACCGATATGAAAACACTCAACTCAGGCACAATGATAAAGCAGAAGCTCAAAACTCAAATTAAGGCTTCATGTTTACTGTGATGGATCATCTAGCATGAGTAATTTTCAAGTCTGTGCAAACAAAAAAGAATGAATGGCAGCAAATGACACCAGTGATGTAATGTAAAGGAGAGGGGCAATGTAGACAAATGGCACAACAAAAACACTGGTATTATTATAAAAACACTTAATATTCAGGTTTCCCCTCCCCACCTCTCCCTCCTAACTCAACTACTTGCACCTGATCTTCAAAAAAAACAAAGCCCGTTTATTTCTTTACCTAGAACTTCTCCATTATATTCTCTGGTACACAAAAATATTATAAAGACATATAATATTTATTTTTAAAAAAGGTATATTTGTTGCATCTTTTGTCTGGTGCCTGTGGCTTTGACCGTTCTGCGTCTTACTGTTGCTTGTAATACTTTGAATCTTTAAGTGTATCCTACTGTTGTAATCATTGTAAGTTTCTCAGGATAAGAGCATCAGCAAGCTGAAATGTAAATGTTTATCGAGGCGTCCTGGTGGCTCAGTTGACTGAGGCTCGTCCCATGTAGCCATAAAGCATCGGACCTTTGTCACGTCACCCTCTCTCTCCCAATCTTTCCTGTCTCTCTCTACTGTATCTAGCAAAAATAACCCCCAAAAAACCTAAAAAAATAAAGTAAATGTTTATGCTTTCCTATTTATAGCTAAATTGGGCAAGATTGACACAGTTTGACTCACAGTTTGTCAGAGAAACAGCACCAGTCACTGAATACGTCAGATCTAAATCAATCCCAGTTGCAGTGCTGTGGTGTGGACCTTGACACCAAAATAATGAACAGCCCCTGTTCACACACACACGTGCACACATACACACACACACATACACACACACTCCCTCACTCACACATACATCATACCCAGGGGGGACACCCTCAGGAAAAAACACATCTCTCTCTCCCCGTCGATTGGGCAGTGTGGCTGGAGGGTGGGCGGGTGGTGCATGAGGGGGACCAGGGGCTGTTTTTACAGGAACCACATGTTTCAGGGATGACTGGTGACTGCTGAGTATCTGTTAACGTCGAGCCCTTCTGACAGCAGCCTCCAGTTGCCACATCAGGACCCGGTGACTTGTAGTTTCCCTGATAAAGTCCTGCTTGTTTTTCACCGGAGGCTCATGGAATCCAGGCTCTTTTCCCAGCAAGCTGAGCTGTAAAGAGCCAAGCTGTACCTCTAAGCCTTCCCTTCATATAAGTTCCCAATAACTCATAAATACTTTCACGGGATCCCATAAGCCACGTATTACGAGGAGATTTTACGCAACAATGTAAGTGTGTGTATGTACCGGGCAGAGATTGGAAGCCGCTGTTTCTCTCTTTATAGAGTTTGTTCATGTTTTAATGCGACTTTAAAAACATTCAAAGGGAAATGTGCGCACCGTCGCGGCCTTTGTTGTTGTGTAAACCTATGTCACGACAATAAGCCTTAATTTAAAACAATAAACAAACATTTGCAGCAATTTTACAAGAACAGTTAATGCAAGAGTACTTACAGGAATCCATAGAAAGGTAGGTTTTCGAACCTTCGGTCATATGTATCATGTATCTGATTCCAGCTATATGTGTTGTAAGGCAGATTTTCAATAACGAATTAACTCTGGAAATATAATAAATTCTTTTCGCACGCAATCCACACACCGTATGGAATGTACATGTTGACCTTCAGGTTATAATGGCTTACTAGCAACACAACAGGGGAGGCTCGACCATCAATATAGTTTAAATTCAAGTATGCCTGACCCATTTCTCTCTGTCCGTATTGTTGCACTGGACGCGGGCCTGTGTGTTTCTCCTTCCATGTGTCTCCAGATAGGGCCGCTGCGGTTATCAGGTAGGAGGGCTCATGACCTCCCCCTCCAGCTCACCCGTATCACCCCGTACCCAGCAGGCCTTCCCCGGAGGCCCTCCCCCAGTTCTCCACCTTCCCCTGGGGCTCCCCGCTAGGCACTGGCGGGCTACTGTTGGTGGATACGGTATCTATGGATGGCAGGCCCTGGAAAACATGTCTGAGTGAGACGGATGGGGAGAGGATGATGAGAGAGGGAGGGAAACAGAGAGAGAGAGAAAAAGAGAGAGATTGACAAAGATTTAGGGTATAATAGAAAAGGAGAGAGGGAGTGCGAGAGAGAGAAGAGGGAAAAAAGCACAGGAGAGAGAGAGAGAGGGAGAGAGAGAGAGGGAGGCTCACGCAGGGGTAGATAAAGTTCTCCCTTTTTCCCCTCTTGTTTTTGACAGGCCCAGTTGATATTTTTTCTTTCCTTTCCCTTCTTTTTTTGACACAGGCAGTCGAGACTGGATCACCCGAGTGAAACCACCTGGTGTGTAACCCTCCCTTCCTACCCCCTTTCCTCCCCTATATGCACTCAGTGACCATCTCTGTCACTGGCTGCACGCCAGGTCACCTTGGCAACCCCGCCCCATTAGAATGTGAGAGGAAATATTTTGCCCATTTTTATTATCTCTTTATTTGCTGCTGACGCTGTGCTTTTTAATAATGTCTGTGTGTGTGTGTGTGTGTGTGTGTGTGTGTGTGTGTGTGTGTGTGTGTGTGTTTTTCTAAACTCTCCACGTATCCCTTTTTCGAGGGAGGAGCATTAACATACCGTGTATTCCCCTTCTCAGCACAGCGCGGGAGAGGAGAGAGAATGTGCAGCTTACTTTAAGTGGAACTTTAAGAGTCACACAACATGCAGCTGGTCTTTATTACTTCCCCTTTGGTTCATTGAAGCATAATTACATTCTGACTTCATCCCAACCTTAGCATGACCTCTGCTCTCCTGTCAGACACACTGGCAGCCACACACACACACACACACACACACTTGCATATATGCACACCCGCAGCCACACATCCAAGCATGGACATCACACATGCACATTTGCACGCATGCATGCACACATGCACATAAATGCGGCTGCGTGCACGCACACACACATACACACACATAAAATCCCACCTACAAACAGACAGACACAGACATTTAGCCTCAGTCTGAGCTGAGATCATACTGGACCAATATAATAGTGTAAGTGAGCCTAAACACAAATTGGGCTCCTGCTGGAAAACTCTGCTCCATGCAAGTTCTTGTTTGTGTGTATGTGTGTGTGTGTGTGTTTTTGAGGGTTGCTGGATGGAAATGAACCCCGCCGACCCCATCCCTCCCTCCCTCTGGTTTTCCTGTCCTCTGCTGTTCTAATTGGAAACGGTTGCTAATCAGTCACAAATTATGACTTTTTACTGTCACTTTTCCATCCTCCTCCTCTTCTTCCTACTCGCCTCCGTCCTTTCTCTTTCTCCACGCCGCGCTCTCTCTTTCTCTCTTCTCTCACTTTTGCTATTGCTCGCTTTTGGTAGCGGTGATGTCACGGGTTTTCCAGCTAACCTTAAGGAGGTCCTGTTCCGTCTTTCCAATTATCAGACAGGGTTTCCCCACATCAAACCAGCTGAGCCATGTCCTCCAGTAGGCCGACACTGAGCAGCCCCCGTTCCACACCCAGGCTGGGGAGGGGGAGAGTCAAAATGGGGTTACAAAAAGTTGCGTGGTTGTTTTTGTTACCTTAAAATCACACGGTGTTCCAGAGGGCGGCCAGGTTAAGTGGGTGTAGGGTTCTATTGTGCTCTTAGGTAGTTGGACAGGGGACTAAGGGTATATCAGGGTTGTTTATGGGGTGATGCTGGACTGGGTGGGCTTGTTAAACATCATTAGGGCCTCCTGACGTCACCAGCCTAATGTTTGGGAAACACAAAATGTCCCTGTGATGTGCCGATGCCATGCTACTCAACTCACAGCAAATATTTACCAGCACAAAAGCCGCACCGTTGGCAGGGCCGAGACAATATAGAGCCAAGCAATCTGCTTGATTACTCTCGGTTTATTCCATGACAGCCATTACAAAGATGTTCCTTCCTTCATCATATAGCTTGAGTAAAAACAGCCACGAGACATCCATAATATACATAGAATCAGACATTTGGGTTCTGATACGAGCCCTACTCCTTTTGCTTAGATCCATCACTGTCGTGTGATTAGGGCACTCGCTGGCACTATAACAGAGCCATGGAGTCATGAGCTGACATCATGTGCCATCTCTCTTGCCAACTCTTTGTGAAATCATATCACTCAGTGTTATGAGATTATTATCACGCACGACAGAGAAGTTGGGGTGCCCTACCATTGTGTTGCGTTCCAAGGTGTCCATCAGGGTTTCCCTCGCTTTAGAAATGAGGTCATCTTCATATGGCAACAGGATTCTAACTTTATACCAGGTTTGGTCCAGTGTTCCCCACTCCACCCTTCAACCACACCAGGAATATCACTCACTCTCCCTGTCTGAAAACACTTAGTATGCGTGCATGAGCGTGTGTGTATGTGTGTGTGTTTGTGTGTGTGTGTGGGTGCTGCCTGTGTGAATGCACATATATGGCATAAAAGAGTGAGTGTGTGCAAGTAAAATAGGGTGAGAGACTATCACATTCTCCAAATAAAACAGTGCTCAAATTGTTAGATGGAAAAGCTACAGTGATGTCAGACAGATTTTATACAGGATTCAGCTATAAGGTCACTGCTTCAATCATGGAACAGAGCTCAACACAAGTCAAGCTCAAAACCATTTTTAGCGGCTCTTCCACCCTCTTCATATTTCTCTCACCACATTAGAAACAGCCGAGCTCCGACTATATATCCATTTTCACATCATTTTCATCACCTACCATTTGTGGGTTTTTTGTGAGGTCCATAATGGGATTATGAGGATTCATATTCATGATGTTCTCTCCCCGTCTCCCTACCTGCCGTCCCTGTGAAGACGGTTCTCACTGTGTCAGTGTCCACCGCACGCATGTCCAAATTTAGCCACCTGCTACGGTTGGCTGATCATTTTTGATGGTGCTTTGTTCCTGATGGTGGGCTACTATCAGAGTAAAGCAAGGCTACCTTGGGCTGGTAAATGCATCTATGTGTTTGCCCTCTCCTCCTCCTCCTCCTCCTTTCCTCTTTTCCTCCTCTCCTCATTTCTTTTCTTTCCTTCTTCTATTTCAAGCAACTTACCACAGCCTGGGCCCATTACTGAGAGAGAAACCCTGGGTGTGTGTAGGACATGCGTGCTCGTGTGTGTGTGCATGTGTACATGCATGTGTGCACATGCAAATGGACTTGTACAGCAGTAGGACTGGGTATAATGGGTGCAAGTATGTGTGTGGTCAAATGTGTCAGTGACCTGTGCAAAGTGAAGACCGCTTATTTCAAGGGAGTGACATCATCCAACGTGAGAACATGATCTAAGCTATACCCGCTCAGATATTTCCCTTGCTGCAGTAGTTGCCACAACGGAATTATGCTCTGGCATATTATGTTCCCTTGCCCAAGTTCAGCAACATGGCTCTGCATCACTTTATCCAGAACATACTCTGTATACATCTTAAGTTGTGTACACCTGTATGACATTTTAAACTCTTGGGCTCATTTTCAATGCATGTTTACCAGCTTGTCCAGACAAATGTAACAATAAATGCATTTGGTTTATTGTTGTTAAGCCATGTGCTTGTTTTAGTTTGACTTATTTATGATTTGCACAATTTGTGAATTTCTCAATGCATTTGATGCATTTAAAAAAATATATATATTCTCTCTCCCTCTCTAAGCTCTCTCTCTCTCCATCCATTATCTTAATATTACAATGTACACATAATTATTATTGTGAGCAATTGTATGTGCACACAGACCTGTGTGTACTGTAGGCTGCAGGTCCAGGGGCCTTGAAGGGAGCTGCAGTTCAATCCAAATGAATGGGGGGATTATGTAAGTGCTTACGACATCACAAAATTATGTAAATGGATCCGTTGCTACACAACAATGCTCCTCCTGTCAAAATATAAACAACATTGTACAAATGGCCAAATGTTCGCTATGTCGAAATATGATGAAATCCACCCCAGAGGTGGTATACATGATTCTTATGTACAGACATAGGAGATGATTGCATTAGTTTACAACAGGCTTCTCTTGGCAAATTTATGAACCGTATTCTGCTCCCACGAACACTGAACTTCAATGAAATTAACTTTTTGGCCAGTACCCACTGACTTCCATGGAAAACTTTAAGAATTATGTGTTATGAAGATTTATAAAGGGCTCAAGTATTTCTTAAGTGTTTGAAAAAGGGCTTAATACAGGATTATGAGTTGCTGGTCTACTTAGTTCATTTCTAATGCTGTAGGTGACGTGGGGAGGTCCAGCTGTGAGCCATCATCGAACACAGTGCTGTCCCACCTCATGCACCCTTTATGCGTCACTAGCTGTTTGAACTTCCCTGGCTGTTTTTATTTGGTTGTGCATCTAAATCATCAGGGGTCAAGTAAACAGCTCTGGTGGAGGTAAACAGCCTGAGGGATGGGCTTTCCTCTGGGGCCTTCGGCAGCCGCGCTTCACACACACACACACGCACACACACACACACACATGTACACCCATGACTCTGGATGCAGATCAGAGTTCTCGCGCCTGTTACGTACGTATCGTTGCGGGTTCAGCTCCGGTCTCGCTCGGTGCTGAAAGGCCCCGCGGTGCCGTATCGGCGCCGACGGCCGCTGCAGCCGCCGAGACGATGTTTGGGATTCTGCTTCTCTCCTCGCAGGCAGACACACATAACCACCTTTGCCGCCTCAGAATAAGAGAGAGAGAGAAAGAGAGGCAGGGAATGAGAGAGAGGATCAAAGCCTGTGAGTGGGATGGATTCTCTGAAATGAATAGTGCTGGGGGATATTGCTTTAACCTTTGTCCAAAGCGCTGTGCTCAGGGACCTCCCTGTTTGTTTTAACGGCTCAGAGTTAGCGAGGGTCTCTCTAGCCGCAGGAGGAATCTAGGCTAACAAGACATTCTCACTACATTTAACCGGGTGTTTCATGTCAGGTTATTAATCTACAGACTGTGTCCTCTGTCTGCTTTGACCACTATGGATCACATAAGATCCAAAAACAAACAATACGTTTCTGTGGTTAGCATGGTATTTTTGGCATTGGATCAGCATCAAGGGGTTTGATCATTCGCTGAGGCAGATGTACAGTAGTGTTTTATTTCTGGGGTAGATCAAAAGTCTCTTCACGCTGTGTGTAACCACAACTAGGATTATATTAGGATTTATTTGCTTTGGGCCTATCTGCTCCACAGGGAAGTCAGGCCATCAACAACTCTTCTCCACCACTCCCTGTTTTGATCAAGATCTCACAAGATGAAGATGAATCTGGATGCACATCAAGCTGCTCACGTCGATTACGTACTTATCATTGCGGTTCAGCCATGGTCTCGTTTGGCGCTGAAAGTTCCTGCAGTGCCAGATCGGTGCAGAAGGTTGTTCCAGGCGTCAAGATGGTGTTTGGGATTTATGGTGGACGCCTCCTCTCCTCTCATCACCTTGTGTGTCATCGTCCTCCCCTCCCATCCCTGAAGGAACCAGTAGAAGGATTTTTTGCCAACCACATCACACACACTAGGAGCCGCGGGGAGAAAAGTGCCTGTTGTCGTCTGGTGGACCAGAAGCTATGAGAGTGTGTGTGTGGTACGAGTGTGTTTTGAATGAGTTTTTGAGTGAGTTTATGGGTTTATGGATATTTCAGTGCAAATACAGCTGCATTTGACTGCTTCAAGATAGTTAGAAGGGCCTTTAGGCTCGAAGGGTCTTATCACGGAAACATGTCAGTCCCATTTCATATAATAGAAGGCAGCAGTTCCTGTAGGGTGAAACGATTGGGGTGGGGGGTGGGATGGTGTGTAAGAAGGGAGGGAGGGGTCTGAGGATGCTGGTGGGAGTGGGTGGTTAGAATAACAATCTGTAAACACAGTAAACACTCTCTCTCTGTGGCTGACCAATTTGGCTGCTCCGACTCCTCTGTCCCACTTTAAATGCTATGGGACATATTGAAGCCCTCAGTTCTCTCTCTCTCCCTCTCTCTCTGTCTCACTGATCAGCTGCCAATTCCCTGCCCCTCTCTTCTGGGCCTCCCTCCATCCCTCCATCTCTCCATCTCTCCCTTCCCTCCCTCCATCACTGCCTCAGCTCACACACAGCTGCACTGCAGCACCCAGGGTGGAACGGGACGGGGCAGAAAAGGGAAGGAGAGGAGGGTGTAGGTATAGAGGGGAAGGTATGGAGGGAAGAAGAGTGAAAGAGAGATCAGGGAGATGGGTGTTGGAGAAAACAGTAGGGAGTGATGGATGGGAGGGAATTGAGTACTGCCATTTGATGACAAGGCTAGTTGCATGTTTGACTTACAGTATGCTCAGTAATTAACATTGAATATGCAGATATATGGAGGCTTTACTGTTCATATGCAGAGTCTCTCCCGCTTCCTCCCTCTTATCTCCGTCCCTGGAGGATACTGTTCATGCCTGTGGTCATGGTTTTGGTGACTTTGGTTTCTGAATGCTAGACAGTCAATTGACTTGCCCCATGTAAATCTGCCTGGGTGGGAAACAATTAGTGGCTGATGACATGTTCTTTGCGTGCATGTGCACACACGCACACGCCCGACAGATTTACATCATATCAAACCAACGTCTCTATCCCGTTAGTTATGCATATACACTTACTGAACAGTCTAAAAAAAATGGGGCTTTATTGAGTCACGCGGGAATTTAACCACCAAACTTGACCTGGCGCTGTAACAGAATACTATGCAAACCAGGCCTAGTCAGTTGTTGGTACCTGGTGCGTATTGGTCTCAGAGGTTAGAGAGGGTGTATGGTGAGGGGCCTGGGTAATAACTCACTGAGGTCTCACACTCCAGTGAAAACAGCACAACAAGCCCCACATCAAGGGAGCTTTGGAAAGGAAATGAGCAAAGAAAGAAAAGCACACAGCAGGAGCCGGAGGAGCCACATTTCCAAATTATTAATATTGTTTTTCAAAGAAATCCAAACACTCTCAGGGGATTAGGGCAAAGGGGGGCAGGGAAGGAGGCACTAGAGAAGGAAGCAGGTAGATTATCTGTCCCCGCGCAATTTTTTGGTTCAACTGAACTGTCAACATGTGAGAGAAAGAAAGAAAGAAAGAAAAAACTCAGTAGTGGCCTTGGTTATATAAAGACTGAAAGCTGAATGAAACACTATCTTTATGGCAGGGTTACAGCAAGAACTGGAACTGGTGCTTTGGCTGTAGCTGAAAAAACATCCTCAGCTCTGAGCTTGTCGTTTTCATTCAGACTCTTGTTTTCTTTCAGCTAAAAGCAAGCTCCCCTGCCCAGAGAGCTGGCTAGCACTGGACACACAGTCACACAATGTGTTCCTCGCTCTCCCACTGCCAAGCTCCACTCCGCTCGGGCTTCAAAAAACAGCCAGAACCAGACACATGCAGCCACGGTACTGTACTAATGGTCATAACATTACCCGAAGAAGAAAAGACACAGCTCAAACACAATGCAAATAACGTAACACAGAAAGAGAGACTGATGTGATAGTAAATAGCAGTCTGGAGTTGTTTCAACAATAACAGCCCTCTGAAATCAGTGGGATATGAACAAACCCCCTAGATTTCCCTCATTGAGGGGATGTTTTTCTCCCCGGTCGGTTGGGAAACACTGTTGTAGTGATGGGATAAGTTGTCACATTAAGCCAGTTGTGTACAACGTGGAGGTCCATCTTGCTTCAATTAAAAACTCCAAGGCGTCTGGTTTTGATTAGGGGTCCTGGCAAAACCAAGGTGATTCCTTTCTTAATGAAAACCACCAGAGAGGCTGAGTAGTGCTAAACACTGGTTAACAAAGAATAATAGCCGAGCGGGGAAGGTATCTCGCTCTCATCCTTCTTCCCCTGCCGTTTCCTTCCTTCTGGCCTATATAGTCCACATGCCAAATAGACAGAACTAACCTTGGAGGGTTGCGCAGGGTGAAGGGAGAGGGGGCGCAGGGTTTGTGAAATCAATCCCTCTCCTCTAACACTTTCTTATCCCTTCAATGCATTTTATCCTTGCACGTTTTTTTTTTTCACTCCCCTGCTTGCTTTTTCACCCCACTCTCCTTTCCCATCCCTCCGCTCTGTGAGGATTTCTGTGAATCCGGCATGTCTCAGCAGAAGCAGACTCATGTTTCCGCTTCGAGGGGCTTGGGGTTTATTTCAGAGCAGAGGGCTGTTTGCTGTGATTTGACGTTGAACTATCGCTTCCCTTCCTTGGCCGCTTTCAGCGCAGTCCTCCCATCCCTCATCTTGAGACCAATGGTATTCATATTTTACAAGCGCACTACATCTTATCTCGCGACCTTGTCACTCTGTAAGTTCAAATTCCAGATAGATTGTAACCACAGTTGCTGACTTGAAACAATTAGACGCGTTGCTCACATTGACTGGGACAGAGCTCTTCAACCCGGGGTGTCTGGAGGGGGGAGGGGGGAGGGGGGGGGTGGGGGTGGGGGTGATGACTGACAGACAGTGACAGCATGATCTATGCCTCTCTACTGTCATCTACGTCACAGAATATTCTAGTAGCCGCAAATCTATCACTTAACCAGTGAATTAGCCTGCGCAAAGCCTATGGAAATGCGCGGGTCACGGAGAGCACAGTGCACGCATAAAGTGAGCGGCGCCAAACACGGCGAGAGCAGTTGGATGGGAAGACATGAGCACCACCCACCGCTCTCATAATGCTGGGCGTTTCTCAGAATGCGGTCTGATCTAATGAGCGATTCAGCTGGTGACGCAGTGAATACCTCCTTTCATCTTTTCATCTCTTTATTCTCTTATCTTTAATTGTCCCATCCTCTCGTTCCCTCATCCCTGTGATCAGGTCGTGTCTCATCGCCCTCCCCCTCAAAGCAGAGGAAGCCGTGAGGAGACAGCAGGGAAATATAGAGATGACAAACACACAGACGGACTCCATCTGACAGACTCACTGACACACAGGGAGATACAAATGTAACGCTTAGGTTGTCACTTCACTATTGTCTTAAGTTATGTATGTTTTATATTAACAGGGAGAAGGAAGAGATCCATCTTATAGATAAAGAAATCATACTTCATACATACATACATACATACATACATACAGACCAAATCTAGATTTTAGTCAAAATATTCAAATATCTTTGCTGAGAATTTTCTAAATTAGTCAAAAATTTGTACAAAAAAAGTAGTTTTTCCTCAGATGGCAGTTAGAAAGAGTTAAAAAAAATAAAATAAATTGGGAAATCTATACCCAATATTTGTTCAAATATTGTTCCCTCAATTCAAATACCTTCAGAAAAAGGGCAATCTGAAATATGAAAAATCATACATGTTTATAATAAAATACAATGTTCTCATCTGCACATCACATTGTATGATAGTTATGTGGTAGTTTTGAGTCTGTGTTTCTTTTATTTAAATAGTATTTACTGAATCTGAATCTGATTCCAGGTCTGACATACACACACACACACACACACACACACACACACACACACACACACACATATTCACAACTCTACTGCTAAGAGTTTGTCAGAAAATCACCATATATGCAACATTATCCAAAACACAGACTTACTCAAAAGAGGGAGCTGTCAGAAACACAAACATACTTATGAAAGCTTGTAATGATGCCCTGAATAATTAGACATTGGCCGAGCAGGAGGTTGTTTTTGCATGTGAAATATGTCTGCTAACATTTTACTTGAACCCGGGTGTCATGAAGCCCTCTGCACGCCGCCAAAACCATACAGCTATTAAACCATTCACAAACCATTAAATGTTTGTCATAAGTAGGCCATAAATATAAAGATCTCTTTCTGACAATAAATAAATCAACTTTTGTTTCCACAGAATGATGGAGAGTGCTTGTTATAAGTGGCTTGCCCAATACCCTCTTTCCTGGTAAGACTACTACATGTCTTATGATTTTTTATTTTTTTAGTTGACATTACTGGCTTCCTCTGTTGATGAGAACTTTAAGTGCGTTGGTAGCCCACATTAGGAAATACTGTACTGAGTGTACTGTATCTCCCACTCTCCTCTCAACTGGGCTAGACACTCCCATACACTGGATTTACACAAACATAAAATATTGTTTGAATTCTGCAGCAGAGGTCTGATCTCTCATTGCTGTCTAAACAGGGTGAGACCATGTGGAATTATATTTTTCTTTGCTCAGATCAGATCTGCACCACAAAAGGTTAAGCAGCTGCGAGAGGAGGTGTCGACCTGACATAGCTGCTCTCACCCACCTTTCTTTCCTCTAACATCCAAACCCGGTTTCCACGTAGGTTCTCACCTAATATAGTAGTTACATCAGATCCTATTCACTATATGTCATTTCAACCATAAAGCTGAGAGGTAGGCAGCCAGCACCAGAATCAGCCTACCTGTTTACCAAACACAACCATCGTCGCTACAAGGCCAAACACAAACCTGACCCCAGACTCCGCTTTAAGAGAGCGGCCTCGCCCGACTCCCAAGGCGGCACAAAGCGGGACGCCGAGGGAAGCCCAGAGGAAATGAATGATCAGGGCAAATAGTTTAGTAAAAGTATGCAAAATGGTTTTTGGAACTTCCTTTATTTCCTGCTGGGAGACGAGTGACAGCTGTTTGCAGTGGAGGAATAAAGAATTGATGCTGCATGCCAGGGAAGGCCGCTGGGCTCCAGGGGACAGGAGAAAGGTTCCTTATGAAATATTGAAGGAGACTGGAGATGGGGCCAGAGCACGTCTGCCCCCTCCTCTCCAGCTGCTCCACCAGCCAGCCATGTGCGTGCTCCGGAGGGGAAGTCACAGTCTTGCCAGCTAAGGTGAGTGGGTTCCTGTGTGTGTTTGTGTGTGTGTGTGTGTGTGTGTGTGTGTCCAGGTCTGTGTGCATCTATGTATGACTGGTTATCCATGTATTTTAGAGCAGTTTTGTGTGTTTGCACGTGCATATTATGCGCGTGGGTATGTGTTTCATCCGTAGTGAGTCGCTTGCTCAGATTTCACTCCTCTGAAATAGCAGCAGAGGTTGGACCAACCAGTGAGCAGAAAGCCTGGTTTTATCCCAGTATTCCCAGCAACACAAGAGAAAGGGAGAGAGTGAGAGAGAGAGAGAGAGAGAGAGAGAGAGAGAGAGAGAGAGAGAGAGACCAGTTAACACATCATGTACCAGCAGCATAACCTCTTTGGACATTGTGGTAATTTCATGACTTACCAACTGACAATGTTGCGGCCTCGTTCTATGGTAGTAATTAGAATTAAAATATCTAAGAGTACTAGTCACTCATCAAATTACCATCCAGCAACATAGACAGTTAACTACAAATTATGAACAAACCCAACGAGACAGTATAATAGTCATAACATCCTGGTATGTTGTTGATTTACTACTGTAACTTACCTCCTGTAAGATGCAGATCAGATAGTTTTAGTCTCCAGATTGATGCAACAACACTGGGCAACTGACCCAGTGTTGTTGTTATTGCAGTTAATGTAAGTATCGTAATGAACCTGTCAGGCGAGGTTTGATTCTGTGTTAAGACACTGTACCAGTGTCAAGCCAGCCAGAATAAAAAATAAAAGAACTTGTGGTCACAGTTTTCAAAATAAACCCTTTATTGACGAACACAAGCTGTTTTGAGTAGTACAAAATACTTAAGTGAAAATAAAGAACATATTTGAGGAGGACTCTGTAGTAAACAAAAAAACAATTGATAACTTTATTATTATTTTTTTTTCAAATGTTCTGTAGAACCCAAAAATTACTCCTTGATGCAGCTGCTAACTGTGTTCTTGGTACCAAGGGACGGGGCTTGTTGTTATGGAAATGGTAAGTGATAAATGAATCTAGGTGAGTAAAACCTCTCGGTTTCAGGCTAGCTGACCTCGTCAACAGTTACAAATGTTGTGCTAAGTTACATGTCGATGTATAACTCCACAATTGATTTGTGTCGTTTTGATATCAGGTACAGCTGTAACAGATGTAAGAGATGACAGAGTGCAGGCAGCGGCATGAGGATGGCTCCTCTGTGGGAGCTCGCTGCACTCAGTGCTCCAGCCTGTTTGGCTGGTGGAGTGGTTAAGCCAATAGAGCCACATTAGAGGGCGAAGCCTGTGTGAAACAGAACAGCAGTCTGCCTTCACTGGGACTGTGTGCTGTGGATCAGATGACTGCTACACACATCAGTAAGGGAAGCTTCCAGACTGTTCTTACCCAGAACGTTATTACCGCAAGTTTCTCTACTGCCACTAGTTACAGTTGAAATTAGAGATTTTTTTTTCACTCAATTGATGTTAGTTCTCGCCTATTATGCTCCCAATACATTTAGATGTTAAGTTATGTCACAGTGGTTCTTGCTGTCAGGACATAAGTTGTTAGGTCGCTACATTGAATCTTTAGTTGTCTGGTTACATCATTTGGTTAGCTGGGAGGGTGGATTTCTGATTCTGCATGATTAAATTACGTACGTAAAGTTTACCATTTCTATATTGATTTTATTTCATAGATGTAATGGTCATATTTCAGGAGTATATACATTTTATCAATACAAAGCCTAAATGGGTATTTTGATCACATTTCTTATTGTGATAATAATAATATTGTTTGCAAATTGTTGTTTTGTATGTCTTGGACACGCAAACACACAGACCAGGAAACCCCAACCACATACACATACAGCTTGATTTCATCAGGTGACAATGTGTGAGGCCTGAGCCAGCCTTCCTGTGACAAAAGGCTTCTCATGCTTGGGTGCTAGCACAAACACAATTAAGAAAACATTCTCATGCAAATAGTGCAAGCTCAACAACCGTAATTGTTGGTAATTGCTCATAAACATCCTCTATCAACACTGGCACACGCGATGGCATGAACTGGGAAAATATAATCAATAGCAGCAAAACCGAGCACATAAAGCAAATCGAGATAGAGGATGTGTTTGTTTGGGTCATTAGGAACTGATGGTGACCCAGTGAGCCAGAACATTACAGCAGCGGCAAGGCCAGGGCTCTTCCTCGACATGCTCACTGTGCATGTCTGTGTGCAGCCAATTGGCCTACACTGATATCTCTCAGTTCCTAGAATCACAACAATTGTTTGCATGCCCTCAAACACTGTAGGGAAGGGGCAGTAAGGGCAGTTGGGTGCAGATGGGCATACTGTGTGTATGTTTGATGCGTTTTTTTGTGTGTGTATGGCAAAGGGTGTTCATATAGCTCCTCATCAAGAGTGAGCCTACCCTTTTCTAACTAATTAACAATCAATCGCAGAACAAACAAAGCACAAGACACAAAATAGCATGTTGGTGACACATAACAAGCCTTCCTAACCTACATAGCCTAGCCTAGCCTAGCCTAGCCTACCCGGCTCCACCAACCTTACACCCTCAATACATGCAATCTATGCACATCCGAGCCCAGCAGTACGTTCACCCCGTCGCAACACAGCTGCTATGAAAAAACCGCCAAGCATAAGATGTGGAAGCGGTGTAGTAAGCAATTAAGGTAAAATGGCCTCGAAAGGGTTTTGACTCACAACATGACTCTGGTGTCAGGCACCAACATCTTGCGGTGGCGGGCAGAAATTAAAGGCTGCCACAGCTTTTGAAATCCTTGTTTGTTTACAAGGTCATGGGGCTACTGAGGGGTGAATAACAGCTTTATTGTCTTTTACAGCAAACAGACCTTTGTGAGACCATTAACTGTGGTGTTCATTAGGACCAACAAAAACACAGCCTCCAACTAATTGCTTCCTAACCCCTCTAGGCTCTCTCTCACATGATGCCTTTTCATATTTGGGCCCAAATGATGGGGACTACCATATATTCTCTTTGAAGTATGTGTAAGATCATGGGGAGCGCTCTAGTGGACTTCAATGCAAGCCAAACATGGGGAAACAGGAAATGATTGAAGGACAGGGGGAATAAAGAGAACAACAAGAGGAGATGCATAAATAAAAAGAAAGAGACTTTCTCTTGTTGTGGGAAGATTGTTGTGGAGGAGCTGGAAGCAAACCTATGGGAGCTCATCAGTGGAAGGTCAATGGAGCATTCAAGGATAGATGTGAAGGCCCATTGGTCCCCAGCGCGCAATCTTGCCAAATCCTCGAAAGAGTAGAGGAGTTAAACAGCCAAGAGGAGTGGGCTGAAGAACAGTAAACATAACGTTTTGCAATGCTGTTGCACATTGTTGAACTGGTAGACCTTCCCATTGCAGCTGTACACACTACCTTCTTAACACATGCCTTGTTATCTTCAGCTACCCCAGGTTGTTGTCCACTTACAAAGGCATACATTCTCATATGAGATCTTCATGATACTGCTAGGTACTGTAATGTAATCATTATGCTGCATCACAGTTGAGCATTGGAAAAAATGTGTCCAGTTATAATATCGAACAGAAGAACTATGTTGGCAGGGGCCTGAAATACTAGCCTCAAACTTTTAGGAGGACACTAGTGAGGGATGGAAAGATAGAGAGAGAGAGAGAGAAAGAGGGAGAGAGAGAGAGAGAGAGAGAGAGAGAGAGAGAGAGAGAGAGAGAAAGAGAGAGAGAAAGAGGACAAAAGTCCAGTTGACGGAAACCCAACACCTCCAACCCAGCGGTAGCACTTTGACAAAGGAGGTCAGTGCCGAGTCAGATAAAGTTTATTTATGTTTTTCTATTACTCCCTTTCATCGATGTTCGCGGCCCGGCAGATAGTATCCCGTCTTTGCTTATTTACTCAGAGAGCCCTACCTCAGGACAGCTCTCATTCAGCACTTAATGTCCATAACGCCTTGGGTAATTGTTGTTTTCCTCTGCCCCTGAAAGCTCACCGCTTCACAAGACTAAGCTCCTCTGTCCTCCTGTTTATTTTCAAAGGCCTCAACCAGGACAAATACCCTCAGGTCAACTTCAACAGGCTAGCGGCCTTGTGTGCACCTCCAAAGTGCCCTGAAAATCTGTTGAGCTGACATAAATTTGTTCCAGTTGCATGAAGGAGCAGGAAGAATGTGGATGGGTATGAGAGAGGGAAGGGTCCTGGTGGTGGGACTGACTCAGGCCTTGCCCAGACTGGGGCTTACAGCAGGAATCGCTCAGCTCCGGTCAGCTCTTCCCTGCTTCAAAGGCTGGGAGGAGAGATTCTGTGAAATCATACAATAACACTGTATATAACCACCCTTTCAAAACACAACTGGACTGAACTGGATAGGTGGGAATGAGACAGGAGGAAGAGATGGAATTTAACTGCTGATACATGGAAAGATAGGAACATACAGTTGCTTTTAGGCATTGGGAATATATCTAGAGTGTGAAAGGTACATGAATATGTAGGGTCTGATCCTACAGGATAAAGACCTCTTACTCCCAAGTTAAATGTAATAACCTTTATTTATCCGGGGAAGGTTGATCTGATGAGTATGCATACCCTTTTTCAGCAACACCCTGCTTCACACTCATGCTGTTACACATATTCACACGTGGGAGCTGCCCAGTACAACCGCAGTCTTCTACTGTCGGCTACTGAGCAGCTCCGCTGGAGCAATTGGGGATTCAGGTTATTACTCAAGGGCACCTCAACGGTTTTGTTAAGCAAGTTCTTATTCACTTTCAGCACTCAGACTTTCCCAGCCAGCCCAGGATTCAAACTGGTCACTGGTCACAAGTGCACTTCTATAAACAAATCAAGAAACGGACAAAACAAGTGAAAACTAGCTTTGTCTGTGCTGTTTTGTCTGTGAAGCTGACCAATACAACAGCTTAAAGTATCAAACCCAAGTATATCAATTGTACATTCAAAATTTCCAATACTTCCAACAACATCTAGGCTAAGCTGATGACATCACAAAATCGACAATAATCGAGAAGACCCAAGGCAACCTGCGTAGGCCTATAAATGATTTTAGTCTCAGTGGGGGTGAATCTTGAAGTGCATGACATCCACATGATCTCTCTCTCTCACACACACACACACACACACACACACATACAGACACAGCTCCTCTTGAGCTTGTTTATTTAGTTATTTCATGGCTACCCACAGAACAGCTAACACGAAAAAAAGAATAGTTGCTTCAATATCAGGTTTTGATAAACAACCAAGGTTCAATCCGGAGAGACTAGGCTTACGTATTCAAAAGGCTTTATTGAATCAAACATTGATCAAAACTTTGGCGCAGACTCCACTTGAAGCTATTATGGGAGAAGAACCCCACAATGGGCCAAAAATAATGAAACCCCCGTGGGGCTGTGGATATATCTCACTGGATATCTAAATGGAGCCTTGATGCTGCTGGTGGTGGGTTGGGGTGCAGACCAGCAGCAGCAACTGGAATGATAGCGGTATACAGGAACAGCTGATTAAGGTAATAAAGTGCATTGATTTGTGATTGGTTCCCAAGTGGGTGTGAGAGAAGGTGAGGAAATGCTTACAGTAAGCTAAGCTGACGATGCAAACCTAAGGGGCGCTGCCCTCTAGAGATTTAAACTGACTGGATAATAAGTAGCAAATGAAAGGGTACAACAATAATTTGAATAAAGTAGAACCAAAGAGGTGTAGCCTTAATTGATAAGGCGGGAAGAAGTGAGGGGTAGATGAAATGAATTTGAGTGAAGTAGCCTAGTTTTCCTGAAGGCCTCCTAACGCTTCCACCTTCCACACCACAGTATCAAGACAGTAACAATAGCAGTTAGCTTGCTAGCTAACACTGCAACTTAAACAATGCTAGCTAACGTTAGCTAACACTTAGCGTTAGATTGTAAGGGAAATCAACTCTTACACTAAACAAAGCCTAACTGTAATGCTAACGTTAGTCAATGTGCTGCATCATGTCGTTTTAACAATGTCAACTTAAACTAAAACTAAAACTCACAGAGTAAACTAACTTCTAACCTTGAAATCCAACATGGACCAAAAGCAATAGCTAGCTAGCAGACCAATCAACAAATCTCGACACAAACCAAGGCCCACAACAACAAAGAGAATAGGTGCTCCATTATTAAGTTTTGATAACAACCTAAATTAATAGTGAAATAAACCGCTCAGAAGCATTTGGCCAACTCTCACACAAGGTGTATTACCACTCTCCATGGCCTAACGTTACTAAGAGAAACACATGGCGGTAAGTTTCTAGCTAACGTTAACTTAAAAGACCACTGTAGCCAACATATGGCATAAACAGTTCTGTGGTGTCGATTTAAAATAAACAGAATGTAGACCTAAAACACACAGAGAACATGAGCAAGACAGTCGTGCCATTTAAGACAGGCCAACAATGACAATGACAAAATACAAATAACTTTAAAGCATCAGAACTATAGCGATTAATATCTGCCCTAACATTTGCACACAAAATATGGAAACCTACGTCAAACAATCAAATATTGAAAAACGAACTAGAACGTTAATGCTGTGGAACTTGAGACAATTCTTCAAGGTGATGGAGTCTTACAACACGTTGTCGTTAGTACAACTGGCAACAATGCAAATCACATAGAAATGTAGCATAAAGTGAATAAAGCAATTTCCTACAACAACAACAAAAAAATAGCCAATTGGAGCAGTTAGCTTCTAAATATACTCCCAAGAAAAAACACTGCACTAAATAGTCTACCAGACACTTTAGTGTGACTAATTCCCTGACAAGACATTTGCCTACAACACAGCTAGTCACAATCCCACCCTATGCAAGATTGCCCATGATTCCCTGCGAATATAAAGAACCTATAGAATATACCTATAGCTAAAGGTATACTTATGGTTATACCTATAGGTATGTATAGGTAGGTTATGGTTATACCTATAGGTATAGGATGTCAAAACCATGATAATAAATTATGTGCCAAAAAAGAGGCATATATAGTTTGCAGAGCCCTTGCCTTTGATAATGTTGTAGTAGGCTTCATTCTAGTAGGTAACACTCATCGTGACGGACTATTGCTGTTAGTCTCGCGTCTTTGGCTTCTCTCCCTGCGGACAGCCCGCAGTGGCTCCAGCTGAGGCAAAGCAACAATTAGCCAACCTAACTGGATGGACGCTAAGACAAGGAAATAAACTGTGTTCAAACCGGGACCGCCGAAGATTGGGGACTAGGTCTTGAAAGTAGGCTCAGTCATGTCTTTGTTTTATTTATTTCGCCATTCCAAAGCGGAGAGAGACGTGCACTGGGAGTATAGGCGTTGCTGGACAACTCTGCCCCAAAAAGGGCGACTCTGCACCAAACCTAACACGTACAAGCGTGCCACTATAATTGGCTCACTTACAGTCCATTTTGACTAAGGTTGTATATCAATGCAGATGCAGACAGATCTGTATGACCCACAGGGATATCGTATTTCCTACTGGGGTAACCCATGCTAAAACTGTATGACCTCATGGTACTGTATGGTCTACGGTTTCCTTTCCTATAGCTGCTTTTGCAGAAAGTGACATTTTGGGGGATGCCACTGTGTCGGGTTCCCCTTCCTCTGCCGTGGAAAAGGTAGGCTCCACCACTGTATGGCTGATACCCAACACATGGAAGTGATCAGCAGGGACTGGAAGCCTGTGGTGTGGAGATTGTTACTAGGAACCCGCAGACACACACACACACACACACACACACACACACACACACACACACACAAACACACACACATACACACAGAGCACAAGTACACCTATACTGTATGTGTGTGTCTGAGTGGGTGTGAACATACATGCTTGCGTGTGTGTTTCAGTTGTGTTTGATGTGGGTTTGATGTGTGTGAGCGGTGCTCCTGTTATTCTCTCTTTGACAGCTAAATCATCCCCGGTCCCCCTCCTCCCTCCCCTGCACGTAACCTCAGAAGATGATTAGTTCATATTTTCCCCCGATTGTATGGACCGGTCCCTGGTGACGGGGCTGTAATGTGTTTTATAGATATGCTACAAGTCACCCCGTAAATAGGTCAGCTGTCTGAAGTGTGATGTGTCATGTGCTCCTTTCCAGCTCTGTAATGTCTTCTCTAATGAGCCCTAGTGATCTCGGAGAGGAAAACACCACAGCCCTTTTTCCAATAAAGCCTCTCTCTGCCTCTCTGAGCCTCGCATGACAGAAACAAAAGCTGTTTGTCCTTTTGGGGATTGGTGTGTGCGCGTGTGTGTGCGTGTGTGTGTTCCTGTGTGCACGTGTCTCTCAGCCTCTCATAGTACACTCTCTGTGTTTTTCTTTCTTGCTCTCTGTTACTCTTTTTATCTCTCCATGTTCGCTACATAAAAATCTTCCCTCATGAGTTGATTCTTGTAGTGTTTGAGAAGTACAAAAAATTGCAGCGTCTCTGACTGGGGTCATCTTATTGTCACAGTATGCCATTTTATGTTTTAATGAAGACTTTTTCTGTAAACTTTTCCAAAATTCAACCTATTCAAAAACCCCAATTTTAACACAAGATTCAAGCAAGGTTTGTGTCAGCCATGATTTTTATATTTTTTTTCAATTTAGTGCTTCTGTAATACTCATGATGTCAGTTGCATTGTCTTATGTTTTCAGAAAAAGCCTGCTGTAAATTGAATTCCTACTATGCCAATATATAACTTGACACATACAACTTGTACTAAGGATTTACACCATTACCACATACTGTACACGTTATTTATTTGTTTGTTTGTATTTTTATTTGCACAGGGACGATACACATTAATTAACATTACTGTAAATGGGCCAGTGTTTGCCAACTGGCTAGTTTTCAAATGCTGTCACTGGACATGATGTCAAATAGCCCTTAAAAACAAACAATAAAAAGAAAAGAATATCATGCAAAGCAATGTAGACAGAATGAGATAGAAACAGTGATAGAGATGGACAAACAAACATTTTCAAGGTCTTGCATTGCTCAATGTGGAGAATGTGGCACTGACTCTGTGGGGGTTAGGGGCTTCATTCACACTGGGGCTGACCATCCCAAAAAATGCATGATTAAATGTGGCCACCAAATAATGTATAGCATATATGTAACAATACATCCTCCACACGCTACACTTTACTAAGAATGTCAGTAATCTAACCCATGGCTATCACCACTCTATTGGTGAGTAGCGTATGTTGGTGCTCAGATCAGACCTTCTTTTCACCCTCTGTGCCTGCTTTGCCTTCCCTTGTGCCATGGACTCACAGGGCCCCATTCCCTATCTCTGCACCCGACACAGCCGGGGAGCACAAAGGGGGCACAGTATCACCCCTGTCCCTGACTATGTCAGAGGGGGCACACTGCCCTCCCTTTCTGTCCCCTGTCTGTGACTCTGCATGTTGGCATGCTATACCTCCCCATTCTGTGGATACTGGAGGTGACTGACAGCAGTTGGCATCAAATCTGAATCAGACTAAAAACTCCACTATTGAGGCTGCTGCAAATGCTTCCACCTACGCAACATGGTTGCACCATGTTTTCCCACACAGTGTATGTGTGGCACTGAATGACTATCAGTGGCCACTGATGCTCCTGTATCCGATGTGGTGTTGGATAGCCTCCATAGGTTCATGACTACTTCTTCTTCTTACGTCTAGCAAGCCTTATTTCCCAGAACTGCTGTCATTGGCCTGTGACAGAGAGGATGATGATGGGAAATCTATGTTTTTCTTTTGATTGTTGGTGTTTTCTTTTTTCCTCTGCCTCACATTTTTTGGTAAAGCCTGCAGCATTAATCAGTGACACACATGCATGTAGGGCTCCCTGGAGCCTTTAATTCAACAGGCCAAACAAAGGATTTCCATTGATGTTACTCTGATTCACGTGGAACTTTGGTAGAAAACTATTTATCACTATTACATGATTTTCAGTAAAGTCCAACCCCTAAGTCGATTTTATTGTGAATACTGAATGCTTGAATGATCCTTTTGGGGTTCCTCCTCTTTCTTACATAATGCAACAAAAAAGGTTAGAAATTACTTGGGAATATAATGAAGTTATGAATTACTCATCATTAGATAAGGAACATAATTGATATGACTCATTTTTTTGAAATAATACAAGTTGAAATAATACTCATTAAATTTGATTTAAATGCGGGATATTGCAAATCACGGTTCAAAAATTCATATCATGCATTTATAAAAACACTGAAATCTTGGGGTAATGAACATTAAAAATCACAACGAAAGAAGAGACAAGTGCACAGCCTTTTTGTCTTTGATTAGAGTATTCTTCATTAGTCAGCGCTATATTGGGTGCTAGGACTTCTTCCTTTGCACCAAGTATGAAAAAACATGTCATAAACAATGGAGCTCAAGGCCTGGACCTGAATAGGGCTCGGTTCTGCATGATCGACCCATCGAGTCAGAGGAACGTGTTTGAAGTTCCTGTTGGGGTATTACGACGTGAAAGATAATAATGACCCTGACGCTGTCATAATGACCCGCTGGATGTATGGACACATAAAGCTTTACCGCGAGGCAGGAATGCAGCTATTAAGCACTGCCCACGACATGAATCGGGTGCCAAGCCGGTCGAGCGGCTCCCTTCCACCGGCCTCCGCGCCACGTAAAGAGCAGAGATGATTGGGACTGAGCGTACAGTGTGTGTGTCGTGGCCTTAAGGTCACAAAGGCACTGTGCATGGGCCTCTTGGTCTGTGGATTTACACACAGGGCATAGCCAAGGTTCAGTAAACCTTTCATCCTCTCATCCATTCATTCACTCAACTCATTCTCTCCATCATTCACCCTTCATCTAATCACCTAGTGTGAGACAAAAGCCTGATCCCTTTCTTGTTACCCCATTTATCGCTTCCATATTTCCTGCCTTTACATAATGAGAGAAGTTAACTACAGAGCGCAAAGGGGTGTAAATGCTCCACCCGTCCCAGAGCAGAGGGCCTTGCTTCTGAGGTACAGCATGCCGGTGTCCTGGGGATCTCACCTCGCAGCACCATGGAGCTCTGCACATTCAATTCATTCACTGACACATTAACCTCTAAATGAGCTCTGCCGTGGGGACCTTAATCACTCTTTGGCCACACAGACACTTTAATTCCCTCACACGCGCTCACAAACAAACACACGCACACACAAACACACACTTGTACACACACAGATTGAATGAAAGGCACCCGAGGGGTCAAGGGGCACGGTTTGACCGTTAGTGCTCCCGACACTGAACTCATTTAACTCCCCGCTGAATTATGTGTGCATTGTGTGTTTGTGTGCGTGCGCGGATGTGTGTGTGTGTGTGTGTGTGTGTGTGTGTGCATGTGAGTTGGTGTGTATGTGATTGCATATGTGCCAGGGTTTGGGGGAGAGGGGTGACTGATGAGGGGAGGAGAGAGGAGGTAGACTAGAGGAGCTTTTTTTGCTGAGAGGAGAGGAGAGGAGAGGAGAGGGGGGATTTCATATGGGTGGGGGGTTCACATGTATAAGATGCTGGCAGCTCCTATAGTGTTGCAGTCAATGGAATTTTTGGGTTAATCCTCATTGAAACTGGGAGCTCCTTTCATGTTAGGACGCCAAAGTGACCCACCATGACCTTTTGTCCACTCTCTTTGAGGCCTCGCTCTAACGATTAGCCCACGCTTACAATGCCGACGCACGGAGAGGTGGAGACCAGTGTTCCTACGGCTCCAATACCCCTCCAGGGTCTGGGGAACTCCATCATCACCACCCAAACTGGCACATCCTGAATCAAAATAGAGTGCAAGAGGAAGAAAGGGAGAGAGAGAGCGACAGAGAGAGCAGGGAAAAGGGAGAAAAACAAGTGAATAATAGAGGATATCCTTTAAACCGGTGACAGAGGGAAAGGAGGAGGAAAGGAGGGAGGGAGAGAAGGAATGAGAAACAGAAAAATACCAGAGCAGCAGTCAGCATGGCGGATAAAAGCCACTCTTAAGATAAGGCTGGCACAAATATGTTTTTGATCGTGTCACAGGGTCAGCGGCAAAGTTCGGAGAGGTTGCCAAGGTACGTAGATGCTCAAGATATTAATGTTCACACACACACACACACACATCTGAGGTGAGTGAATGACCTTACATGGATCTGTTTGGCAGGACTCTCCGACAGTGTGGGGTGGACACACACACACACACACACACACACACACACACACATGCACACCTCTACGTACACATACATACACACACACAAATGACGCAGGCAGACGATATCAGCGTCCCGATCAACCAATCAGACGTCTATGACCTTTCTATGCAAAGATAACAGAGGCAAAAGCAAGCTGAAAAATCAAGACAAATTGCCCTCTGTGTTTGTGTTTATTTGTTTAATTACGTGTGAGTTTTTGTATGTGTAGGAGATACAGACAGAGAGAGAGAGAGAGAGAGAGTGTGCAGACACACACATTTACACACACACACACACACACACACACACACGCATTCATCATTCATGAATGTGTGTGAATGCTTGCCAAAAACATATCCTTCAAACAAAGGCCATTTCTCAGTGTGTGGGTGTCTGTGTGTGTACACTTCAAAAACACACACTCACTAAACTCCTGTCATACCCTTCCAACATATGCTATGAGTTTGGCCTGTGTCCCGAGGAGCACTGCCACATGACTGAGAGCCCAGACAGCCCCAAACAATCAAACAATCCAAACGCTGAATCGCACTCAAGCGCTGGAGTCATTTGAAATGTGATACAGGGAGTATAGAATTCAACCATATGGCCACAGATTTTTCGCTTTAAATTAGCCCCTTGGTCCTATAGCTTTTCATCCTCATATGACTTGAATGCAGGGAGCATATTTCAGACCTCGGTGGAGGAAACCTCAAGTTCTCCCAGTATCAATCGCATTTTCTCTGAGTACTAAATCTTTCCAAGAGGCCTCGGGACGGTTCCAAGTCGTAGTGCACAGGGTTACATTGTTTTACCCTTTCAGACGAATAAACAGTCTTCAAGCACTGTTTTCTCTTTCGCTGCCAACGAATCGGTCTTAAGACACTGAAACGCACATACACGCACACACGCGCGTGCGGTCATATGTGTACACACACACACACACACACTCATGCAGTACGTACACTATAAAAAATGTCCGTCTTAACAAGTCTCATGCAGTCTTAAAATCTCATTTGTCTTAAAATAAGTGTCAAATTCAGCCAACGAGGTGAGATAATTCCACATGTTTCCAATGCAGTTTCACATGCTTCAGGAATTTCGTAGAAATTAAGGAGTTTTCCAGAAGTGTCAATATCTTGAAACAAGGCGGGAAAAGAGATTCCATTCAGAAAATGAGAAAAGTTGATTTGCATTAGAAACAAGTGAAACTATCCCAGCCCTGTGGGTTTTTTTTTTCCACTTGTTTTGGGACAAAAAAAGATTTGAAGACTCAATACTAGATTAATTGAGTCATTACAATGGCTATTTTTTGCAGTGTGCACACGTTGGGGTAAGTTAACGAGGCAGGTCTCAGAACACTGTCTCTTTGCACTCCCAGCCGCGATACTTGATACTTGTTTTCGGCAGGAGAAACAATGAAAGTATTTAGTCAGATGTCACGCAGAGTGAGTTTGTCTCTTTCGCAATTCAAACCTTTGTTCATCAGGGCTTTCTTGCTCACTGCACTGCACACACACACACACACACACACACACTTGCACACACACACACACACACACTGCACCTTCCCTTGGTAGCTGGGCTCTCTGAGTCAGTGTGTGTTTTCAATTAGGCGCCCTCTGATCGCCCTCTCCTCTGCTGCAGATACTTCTCCGTCTGTAGCCTGGCTCACAGATATGCAGCCATATTATAGGTGGGAGAGAGGAAGGGCAGGATTAGAGAGGGGCTGTATGGTAATAAGGCCCGCCAAAGGCTCTCTCTCTCTCTCTCTCTCTCTGTCTCTCTCCCTCTCTCTCTCTTTCTCTCTCTCTCTCTTCCTCACATAAACACACACGCTTACAAAGAAGCTGTTGTTTCCTCGTGGTGCTGTGTAGTAGGTTTCCTCTCTCTCTCTCTCAGGTTGAGGTGATAGTGTTGCTGCCAGCACAGTTGCTTATACGTCACATATTTCCGACATAACATCATGCAGAAATACTCACACACACACACACACACACACACACACACACACAGGCATGCATATGCAATGTGTAAACCCACACAGAATAAGATGAATGGGAATGCACCTTGTGGGTTCCTATGGGCATCCGCAGCACCCCGTCACCCGCCTGTCATTCATGCCATTCTTTCTCTCTTTTGTTTTCTGTTATGGTTTGCGTCTCAGTGTGTCTTTTTGTCTCACTCGCCTCAGGATAATGTTTCAGTGTTTGTGTGCCTCGTCTGAGACTTCAAAGATCTCGGCACACCAAATCTCCTCTAATCGTGGCTGAGGAGCCATTGTGTTGATGATATGATTATGACATTACGCCTTTATGATAAATCTCATCAACGCCAAAGACAGTTAAGACTAATCCACTGAGCACACACACTCAGCAGCATCATTTAACTCCCCCAACAGCTTAACAAAGCATGGCCTGTCTCCTCACTTCGCCTATGTTTTCTAGCCTTAATGAAGGGTTACTGAGGCATCAAGGAGGCTGGTGTGTGTGTGTGTGTGTGTGTGTCTGTGCACGTACATAGAGATATGCGCGCGCACAAGCTGTGATTTGCGTTTCTGTGAATGAATCTGATAAATGCGCTTTGTTCAGCTCTTGGATGTTAATCAACTGCTATTATCCAAGTCAGTGCAGTATGTTTGTCTGAGAAAAAAAACTAAGTCCAAATGTTGACTGAGCCACTTAACGACGTTTAGAAACGTAATCTTCTTAGCCAAGTTAAATATCTCTGTTTGCATATTCAGACAGTAATATTCAGCTTCGGTTTGGAGACGCTCTCTCGAAATACACTGGCAGAAAAACATGTTTTTTTCATCTGCCCCTCTGCTGATTCCTAAGAGTACTTATCTGTGCAGCTCCCACCCTGGCTGACTCCATTGTACTCTATTGTATTCCCCCTAATCCTCAAAGACCAAGTTGAGGAGTTGTAATCTGGAGGAACACCTCATTCTGCCTTATTCACAGGCCCTTGTAATGAAACCCCCCTTTGATGAGTAAGTCGATTAGAAACCTCTATTTATGGTAAGTTATTCAAAAGGGGCTTAGGCAGTTGGAAGGATGAGTTGTTCTTAAAAGCACACACTGTACCGGGTGGTTAATAGCTAGGCCTCCCCCCTTTTTCCTGTAGCTCTGTCTCTTTGCATTTCTCCCTTCATCTCCCTTCCTCTATCAATTTTTCTATGAAACCCCTCTGCCTGTCTCACCTCCCCCACCCTCCTCCTCTCTCTCCTTCTCTCTCCCTCTTGCACCTCTCCCCTCATACGACCCCCCCCCCCCCCCCCCCCCCCCCCCCCCTCCTCCTCCTTGTCCTCCTCTTATCTAACCCTTGCCCAGTTACATTTTACATTGCCAAGTGAGAGCACCAAAACTGATTTATGCAGTGGCCATCACAACACAGCAACCATTCTTGGCTGTGGCCGGAGCGAGATAAAACCACACCATAAAGACAGCATTGTTCCCAGTCCTGAAAACAGCCACAAATGGGATAAATACTGCTGCCTTTTTTCACGTCCTCCTCAAGGACTTGCATGTGCGTGGGCTTGTGACTGATCTTCCCCAGATCTCATGGAAGCAGCTGACTGAGACAGCATCTCTGTGAGCGGTCACGGTGATGTATCGGTCAGTTACTCTGTTACAGGGAGAAGGGAGGCCACATATGCTAGACGCATAGGTATCATCAGCATAAGTATGACATATACCACACTAAATACAGTCTGGATGTGTGCAGAGCATAGTGAGCTGTTTGGTGATGGAGTGGAGCGGAAAGCGATGGACCAAAACATGGTTTGGATTGTGCTGAGTGATAGTGTGTAGAAGGCAACATGAGCAGGACAGTTAGGGCAAGTTGTTCCTTACCAAAGAAACATTTTATTAAATATCAGAACTGACCCAAAAACAAGAAGATCTGTTCCTGGGTCCTGTGTCAAACAGCCACAGCGGGGTTTCCAACACACTATCCTAGCTGAGGCCGGTATGCATGAATGAGTAACGACTTATTTACCGGGTTCAATGGTTGATTGTAGCGTAGGTGATGCATGCCATGGTCCAGGACAGGTAGGTGATCAAAAAAAAATGCTGGTGTCTTCCTGAGCTAACTAAATGGCTACCTTTGATGCCATATTAGTTACCCACAGGTCCATAGGTGAGTGAAGGCTTTTCAAAATAAGAGCACTATCATAATGTAAACAAATTCATAACATAAGTCCACTCTCATAAGTCTATTTTGTACTTGTCTGTAAATTATATACTGTACATGAACTAAGGATAAAACCCAAAACACAAGCAAAAATTAAAAATGTCAATATTAACAAAATGGCTCACTGGTATCTGTCAACAGATTATAATTTAAAAAACATGGAAATGTTCAGAGTGAAAAAATTAATTAAGTAATTACATGCATGAATACATCATAAACAAACTGCAGACATTACTTGCCTTTCAAGTAGAGTTGATTGTATTAATGTGAATATAACTTATTCACTTATAATTTTGATTTTGATTATCTTGGACTGCTGGCATCTGTGGATTGGCTGCAGTGTTGTGCCACATGTGTTGACACACTTCTGCAGTTTGTGACGCCAAGCGGGAGACATCACAGAAAAGTCCCACATGTCCTACTTGTAATTACCACTAGGAGGCTGACGTGAATGGTTTTTCCCTGTTGGCAGCTCGTATTTTCAGTAAATCCGACAAGACGTGAACGTGGCACAAGCCTGCTGAGCCACCTGAACACTTGGTTGGTAGAAATACTCTTTATGTATGAGTGGTGAGGGAAACACTGCTTGTGGGTGACTCTTTATTGGTATATTTCATTAAATCCCTCCTTGCTGCTTTTGACAGTTTTGAATTTTCAAGTCTACCAGCAGGGTTTCTCGCAAATCAGTCCAAATGAAAAGACGAAGATAATGTAGGCCACTGTTTATAACAGAGACAGCCACATTTTTACAAGCGTTTACAAGAGTATGTTATCATGACCTACACATAAATTTCTAATGGAAGGCTGGAAAGATGGCGTTGAGATGAAAGAGTCGAGGCTTATGTTTCAATCAGCCACAGTGACAGTGTCCATTCATACCCGGCACAATGCATCAAAAGCCAAAGCCAGCCAGCTAAATGGTTAACAAGAGAAAGAGAGGCAGAGGCTTCCCAGCCAGGTCTTAATGGCAGACTGTAAACAACTACGGAAGCAAGCTATAGGCTTTTGCCTTATGGTCTGCTCAAGCTAAAGAACAGCAGAGGCCAGGAAGAAGCAAGGATTTTACAGTTATGGGGGTTACTCAAATTAATCAGCAGTAACAGAAAATGTCCATGGATATAGTGTAATTTTCCTACTAGAAGCTGCTTATAATGAAAATTAATAGCAAATAAAGTTCAACCGTAAACCCTGCCCAAATACAATGATTCAGCCTAAGATGAGACACTTGAGAGTAGGCAGTTGTCAAAAAAAACACTGGTCCTGGTGAACTGGTAAGGTCACGAAAATGATTCTTTCCAGAAATCACCCCAGTAAAAAATTATTTTTGCCCGCATTGCGATGTGTGTTATTTGCAGCGCGGATGATTGCTTCCGTTTGTCTTGGTTCCATCCTGTTGTCTCTGGTGTATTTCTGGAGGTGTGGTCGGGTCCGGTCAGGTCCGGTCAGTTCCGGTCGGGTCAGCTGTGCGGTGTTAATCAGACCTCTCGCAGACTGGAGAGGTAGACAACAGATGCTGGTGGGAGTGAATCACCCAGCACTGAATATACCACATGTCTGGAATACAATGACCACTCAGCCCAGACACAATACCCACACATAAACACACCAAATGTGCCAACTCACTGGCGACACTGGCACAAAACACACTCTGGTGCATGATCGAACACACACACACACACACACACACACACACACACACACGCACACACACACAAATGCACACATGCAAACACACACAAACAACAGAAGGAAAAACAGAGGGGTTGCCCCATCATCTTTGATTATGACATTCACAGATGCCAGACATGCGTCGGTTACTCTGAATCATGTTCCACAATGCCAACTATGTCATTCCTTCTCTCTCTCATTCTCCCTCTTTGCCTCTCTCCCTCTGTTCCTGGAAGCTAATTTGGAATCACAGCCAGACGGCAATGAATCAGTAAGACGCTCAGCCATAAGATAAATGCCAGCCTGGAGTGGTGTTTTTCGATGGTCAAAGGCTGCCCGTGCTGGGGGGTGTCGGGGTGTGTGTGTGTGTGTGTGTGTGTAATGTGTGTGTGTGTAATGTGTGTGTGAGAGGGAAAGGGGGGGGGGGGGGGGGGGGGGGGGGGGGGGGGGGGGGGGGGGTCATCACTGTGATGTCTGCCAATACAGAAAAGAACTTTTTAATGTCACCTAGGGGGCTCCAACTCATTTCCAGCCCCACAAGGAACATTTCACACATTGGTTAGAAAGGGCGTTTAGTCACTCACACACTCATACAGACACACGAACACAATTGCTAACATCTTTCGCTCTGTTTTTTCGCTCTCTGTCTCTCTCTCTTTCTCTCAAACACGCATACACAAATGTACACTTATGTGTGCACACACACACACACACACACACACACTCACTCACAGACGACAGCTTAATTATACACAGAAGTTGCTAAGGCCATGTCCAAGAGGCTATTTACACTTGTATTTATTTGTCTTTTTGCAAATATTCGATTTGTGTCTCAGACTTACTGGAAGTGCCTGCTGGCAAGTGCCAGGGAAAGCATTTGGGTCCACTTTAAAAAATGATATGAGGCCAGACAGACGGGGAGATGAAAGGAGTCACGGAGAAACAAACAAAGCAAAACAAAATGCTATAATACACATCAGAAAACGGGGGAGGGAAGACGGGGAGGGAATACAGAGGAGAGGAAGAAAGGGGGAGGAAGGAACAATTTGTTGTAAACTTGGTTGGTAGTAAATAGCAACCAAATGGCCCAGAGAATGAGTGGCGCAATGGTGAAAGTGCTGAGAGATCCTTCGCTGTGATGGCTCTACGGATGGATGGGAGGGAGCTGTGTGAGATAATAAACTGTAAAAAGCCTGCCCATCGCTTTCCAGGAATTACTGCACTCTACAGTCGGCCCTATTAACATGATCCCTGTCAGGGGCGGCTCACTAAGAAAGGACTGTAATGTGAGAGGCCTGAATACTGTTGAATACGGTGCGGTGGAAGAAAGCGAGTGTGTGTGTGTGTGTGTGTGTGTGTGTATTCTGACATTTCTACTGTCTACTGTGCAAGCCTTTCCTAACAGTGTGTACTGTATGTTGGTGTGCACTGGGTGTCTACATCAGTCTAGTGTGTCCCGTGGCGAGGTCTCTCCCCCAGAGCTTGGCAGCACACACACACACTCACAGGGGAGGTTAAACAGTGGCTGGAGGAGGGCAAAATCCAGCAGCATTTTCTTATTTATGACCTATAAAATCCCATGTAATTTGGTGGTTAACTTTAATGGGTAACATTTGAAATCCCTCTTTGTCTTCCTCTTTAATCGTTTCCACATTAAATGGGGCAACTGTCAAAATAAGATGATGTCATCATGTTAGGTCACCACTTGTTGCCACCGTCCACACTTGCCTTTATATATTTATACAGTGTGTGGCTTTTCGCGAGAAAAAAAAAAAAAGGCTCAGATTTTGCCTTTACTAATAGCTTTCTGTTACAAGTGAGGAGGAAAATGTGAGGAATGCTTGAGTCATTCTTTGAGGGATGTTTTTACAGCACAGGTAGTTCCAGCACATGAGCTGTAGCTTTAATCACCCTGGCGAGAACGATAGAAACGGCTCTAATGTGTTGTAGTCGAGCGAGCTACTGTAAAATGAAGACTGACATGCATAGCCTACAGTAGCCTGTCTGCTGTGGCATTGTGGCTAACAGTTCATGTTATTTCTCTCCATCAAAAGAGGATGAGAGAGATCCTCGGCTCTATAATGGTAACTTTATGTGGCCAGAATTCCACTGCTTGCAAGTCTACTGTAATAGTAATGTGGCGGCCGATTTTATTCATAGAGACATTCAGGAAATACTTGTACGCAGCTGAATTTAGTTGCTCCATCTGCAAATGGGCTTTAGCATGCTAATGCTGCAAGCGCCATGCAAACTTCTGAGCTCTCTCCAGTTCACCACCATCCCATTATATGGATCAAATGGCCCACAGTTAGACATGTCTTCTCTTGATGTTTGCATGGACTGAACTATTGTTTTAGACTAGTGTAACTCCCTTTACACCTGCCTCAGTTAAAAGTCTGTGTTGCATTTTAACCGGTGCTAAACAAAGACACAATTTCACCTCGATTTGAGCATATTTACACTGAATGCCAATCAGTTTTAGATTTGATTTTCAGATTGCACCGTTTAACTTTACAGCTCAGCAAGGTATTTTGTATTTTGCATCCACTGCTTTTATTGTAGTCTGTTCTGTTCCTGTTTGTTTTTGTTGTAGTCTGTCTGAAACCATTTGTTCTTATCTGTGCTGCTGCCGATCTTGGCCAGGTCTCCCATGAAAAATAGCTTTTTAATCTCACTGGGAGTTCCTGATTAAATAAAGGTTAAATAAAAATTTAAAAAAAGACGTAGACATACTGCAGACCTTTTAATGTGAACCTGAGTGCAGCCTGAGGTCCTCTGGCACGGTCCTCTGGACTGTTCCTCGGTCTAGACTCGTGACTAAAGCTGATTGAGGAAAGACCTGCGAGAGGAACTCAGGCTAGATAAATCACTATCATCTGTTAAATCCCTTCTTAAGACCCATTTTTATAGACTGGCTTTTATGTAAGGATTTATTGTAATTTTCTTTTTATGACAGAATTGTGAATCTACACTTTCAGCTTATTCATTTCTGGGCTTTGAAACTCGAACATTTTCCCACTGAATGAATGCCTGTGTATTTCACTCTGACCTAATAAATCTGTCTGACATGTAGGGGGCAGAGTGACTTACATTAACATTACGGTCAGCCAGTCCCCTGTAACCTACACTTGACCTCTGTGGCAGCCATGAGGAGGCATGCGTGACCACTCCTGGGTGTGTTTGTGCCTATTGTTCCAGGGCATGCCAGCGTGGCAGGTTTTTATTGTGTGGGCTCACTCAAGTCTGCAAGTGAGAAGGAGAGAGAGAGAGAGCGAGAGAGAGAGACAGAGAGAGAGAGAGAGAGAGAGACAGAGAGAGAGAGAGACACTCTCTAGGAACTCCCTTCACTGGTAAGGCTTCCGCTGGCATGACTGTGGGTCTGACTAGGCTTGACGCATGTAGGAAAATCAACAGTTAAACCGACACAGACTCGCGTAAGACTGCGCAGAGAAGAAACTCAAGCATGATGCATTTTCACGCTGTCTATTCCGCCTCTCTTTTTGACCTTTAACATGAATAAAAAATTCAATTTTGTCCTCAAAATATTTCAGGAAATCTGGCTCTCACTTCAGATAAGGGCTTAATTCATTTGATCCATTCATCAGAAAGATAGAGCTAGCTGTGAATCATTACACTGACGCATTACAGTGGCATTCCACACTACAGACGTTTGATGTGGCCTGTGGGCAAGCCGGCTGGACAACTGCCCTCTACTCGCCATTCACAATTCACCATTGACCATTCACTGCTGACCGGACACCACACTGAAGCATCTCCTCATTAGGAAGAAGCTCTCTCTCTTGTATGGTGTTATCTTTGTAGTACTGTATATATGAGAGAAGATTTAACCCATTTTTATGCAATACGTACCTGTAGAATTTTATATAGGAATGAAATAGCAGAGCAGGTAGTGTAGTGCTGACTCCTGTTTGCTCTGTTTGGGTCAAAGTTCACAGAAAGTGTCCAACAGCTCTTGGTATTTTGCGAGAGAGCTCGGACAACGAGGGGGATTTCAACAAGACATTATAACAGATCAAATCACCGATTGCTTCAACAAAAATAGACCGCAACACAAAGGACAAAGACTCAAAGACAGCAGAAATAAGCAATAAGTTCACCAGATAAAAGGGAACAGCGCTGGTGTGACATGAACGCAAGAATGCAAGTGCGCATACCTGCATTTGCATGTACACACACGCACCCCCCCCCCCCCCCCCCCCCCCCACACACACACACACACACACACACACACACACACACACACTACAGAGAGAGAGAGAGAGATCTGTCCCGTTTAGACAACTGCAGATGGCAGCATACCACTGTGGCCTTTGAAATCGAGGAGGCATTTCTCCCAAAAGTCCATTCACTGACCAACAGGGACACTGTGATGAATGTCTAATGCTCCAGTCTGAAACAGAAATGGGTCTCATAACAATTAAAATCCAATAGAAACATAGTTGAGGTCTGTTACTGCTGCTACTGCCACAACTACTACTATTACTACTACTACTTCTTTTTCTGCTGCTGCTGCTGCTGCTTCTACAAGTACAGCTCCCACAAGACTTCAGGTCACTGTGACCCAGACCAAATCCCCGGAGGCAGCCAAATAGGAGACAGTCTGCAGGGAACTCCTTTGGCAACAGTCATCATCAGTTTTGGGAAGCCCAGGAAATTCTGTCCCGATTCATAATAAGATGAAATCTACTCAGTCTTGCTTGCAGCAACCTCTCAGCGAGTCATGTTTTTGTTATGATGATGTTGATGATGATTATTATTGCCTCAACGGCGACCGACTTCAGGAATGTCTGAGCATCGCGCAGGTGATAGCAATTATGTCATCTGAGCCGTTTGAGGTCATATCCTGTATGACATCATGATATCATGATTCCTTCAGAGAGAAGGCATTCTCAATTATTATTTGGGGAGGAAAGGATGACTTCATCCTTATATATTGTTGTAATACACTCCGTAGAAGACTGAGGGCATCAATGGTCTGTGAATACCACTAAACCACATTCGACCCTTTGCCTTTTTCAGTTGCTCCAGCTAAGATCTGTTGATGGTTCTCTTTGTTATGGAGAAATATGACTTCTTTGAATTCCCCCAAAACAAAGAGTGACTGTGATCTGATTTAAGATTTCCAAAAAGACTAACTAGTGAATCATTTTTAAAATCACAGAGAAATTAACTTGATTTGCTGCAGTGATCATTAGCTCTACTTTCTAGGATACATAGGAATGGCAACATTTCCACTGATTTTTTTGATTTGAATGCATAGTGACAGTAAAGTGACGTCATGATGCAATTTGTCTGTTGATCCACGTGATTTCGAATCGGTTTCTTTCCCAGGCCATCTCTGAACCTAAAGTCCAAAATCTAGCAGATCAAACAAAGTTATCTGCTCAAGGGCAGTCTGTACTAAGCAAAGTTTTTTGCTCCCTGCTTGGAAGTATAGTTCACATGAAAGTGACTGTTTGCAGTTGGAAATGTGCGTGCATGTGCATTATGCTTGTGCATGTACATGTGCGTGTGTGAGTCGTGTGCTGTGTGTGCGTGTGTGTGCGTGTGTGTGTGTGTGTGTGTGTGTGTGAAAGTGTGTGAAAGTGCATGAAAGTGTGTGAGACAGTGAGCAATAAAATAGAAAGAGAGGTGGGTGGAAGTGAAGGTGGAGGAGGAGGGGAGGGACAAAAAAATGAATGAATGACTGAATTAAATGAATGAGGGGTGAAATATGAATGGCAAGTTGCAATAGCAAATGTATGGCCATTTTAAGTAGACATTATTTATGAAACTCAATTATTTCACCTGTGAGACTTCACTGCTGCTGTCAAATCAGTGCTGACATACTGCTATTTAAATCAGTGGTAATTATTGCTGGCTATTGCTGTTACAAATTGTAGTCCCAGTGAATTGCTTTGTGCTTTTGTTTGTGAATCTTTGGGGGGTTTAAGGTCTGATTTCTGTAAAATCTTTCACTATTCTCTCAGCGTACTAGAAAACGATATTTCAAACTAGTGGAGAAGATAAATAATGAAATCTGATGAAAGACAGCAGCCCACAGGGGTTTTAGAATAGAGCGGCAATTGTGAAAGTCGCATAGTTTCAAAGACAGAACATTCAGCAGGCCACACAATATAATAAAAAAAGACCACATGTCACAGGATTTTTGATTCAGTTTTCTCTCAATGAACTGGAGTTGAATTTATGAATGGAGGGTTTCAAAGACCTGATTAAAGATCAAAGTCCGTCCCCCTCAGCAGCACACAGTTGAAAACGACAGAGGGAGGGAAAGTGTGTGCTGGTTGGCGTGATTTAGGAGTATGCAGGGATGGAAGCCGGCGGCTGGAAGAATGGGTTCACGGAGTTTATGGCCCCCGACGTTTACTCTCTGCACCAATCGCAGTCGGGGCGCAGTTTGGCAGACTGGGTCCTCCCCTCTCTCTCTCTCTGCCGTTTCTCTTGGCCTGTCTGGGCGATTCTCTGTTAATCATCAGTCCCAGAAACAGCTCCTCGGCGTCTCCACTTCCTACTGCGGGCCGTCCCATCACACGTTCCGTTCCCAGGAATTACAGGCAGGCTTCTGGTGTCAACCTCAGAGGCTTGGATATAGATGTGTGTCTTTCTGCAGGGGTTGATCGTTATGGTGTAACATCTTATCAAGCCTAAACTAGTTAGACATGACTCACATAGGTGTGGATTGATTAAAGTCATAATCATTTCCCATGAAGAATATTGCTTCCAGAACATTCAATGAGGATAATTCCAAAGGTAACAGCTATAAATCTTCCCATTGACCTAAAATCATTTTTAATAAAACTGTGGTACTTGATTGTCAAGTGCGCCATTTATGTGAGATGAATGTGAAAGGAATGTGGCAGTACACCTACGAAGAAATATGATTTATTGAGATATTTGCTGCTTAGAAAAACATTTTACAGTGCCCTGATACCTTGATGGTTGCCCTGCCCAAACTACGCAAACATTTTTGTGGTTGTTTTCCTTTGTTTGCGGTTATCAGCAAATATGATTTTGTCCAATCAAAGCTCCAGTTGTAAGGTTGACTCTCTGCTTTTGTCTACTGCCAGTCTGCATAATTTCTGGTGTCTGTTTCCACTTGTTTCCACTTGTTCTCCACTTGTTCTCCACTTGCACAAATTATGAAATTAATAACCTTTTTTAAAATCTACCAGTATTGTAATGTATGAAGTCAAACTTGATCAGCAGAGGCCCCATAATGCAAACAACACTGCATTCCCCCCCCCGTTTATCATATACTGTAACATGCAACTTTTGAATTTTCCGAATTTTGAAGTTGCACATAATACCAGGTACCAGTCTCATCCTGCTAAAGGTTGCACACATCCAACACACACTGAAACACACTGAATCAATCAATCATCCCTCCACTTCTACGAAAAGACAGGGCTAACTATGTGGTTCCACTGACTGCTGCGAAGGTATTGGTGTTTCATAATGCTGTGCGAGTGTCAATGATCTCCCCTTGTGTTTGACACGAGATGCCTTATCAGCTCAGCCAACAGATCTTATCAAGTCTCTGGTTAAACAGTGACCAGCCGGAGCAAGCTGGAACTAGGGATATTAGAGGGGTCAATGCTGAGCGCCTGTAACCCCGCTATGTTGCTCTCGACAGACTGGGAAAATCCGCGGAATCCAAAAAGGGCTTTGAATCGTTCACATTCACAAGTAGGGTCTGCATGTTCCAGGGGAAAGTTGCGTGCATGGGTGGGGTGTGGGGGCTGTGTGTGAACGTGTGCATGTGGGCATGTGTATTGTATGCGTGTGTGTGTGTGTGAGAGACATTTAGCCTCAGTCTGAGCTGAGATCATACTGGGCCAATATAACAGTGCAAGTCAGCCTAAACACAAATTAGGCTTCTGCTGGAAAACTCTACTCTATGCAAGGTCTTGTTTCCGTGTGTGTGTGTGTGTGTGCGCTTTTGTGAGTCTACAGTGCTTGTGCTTGAGAAACACAGACAAGACTAAAGGAGAGAAAATTGCGAAAAGGAAAGTAACAGAAGAAGATGATGACAAAGTAAGGAGGGGAGAGAGTGGAGAGTGGAGGGGTGGAGACATGCAAAGGTGGAGGATGGTGCAGATAAGGCGCACAGCACTATTTACTGCGAAGAGAGAGAGACATCCTGTGGCTCCCTCCCCTCCTCACCTATCTACAGTACACATCATCACACAGTGGATCCCTTGGGATACAGACTCAGCTGTAATGACTGGAAATACACTTGGAAGACCAGAAGAACAGCATAACAGAGATGAATGCTTTATTCATCACTTCATTCATTCCCTGATAAATTCATAAATTGACTGTTATTGATTGATCAAGTTTCTTCATTTGTCCAGTCTTTTTATATTCAGTAGTTATCAGATTGTAGTTATCAGATTGTATGAATGAGTGATGATCATGTGTGTGTGTGTGTGTGTGTGTAGTGTGAGACATGAGGCATGAGTGTGTGTGTGAGGTGGACATTATTAGGGTGGAAGGTCAGGGGTGCGCAGCAGGATCCCACTGGGTTAATGGTCTATGGCTTGAGGTGAGTAAGACACATACGCACATCCGCAGCTAGTCACAGGCACCCTGTTAACATCGCCACTCTGTTAAAATGGTGAAAAACTTCTAATTAACTGATTCAGTTTACTGCCTCGCTCGGCGGCTGTCTGAGGCAGCGTCTCCGGCTCGGCAACTCGTATTCGTATTAGTCATAGAAGGGCTGGCGAGGCAACTTATTTACATCATTTAATTTTCAACAGGATGTTTTGTGGGTTCAAACACTTCCTGTTGTGCTATCTGCAGAGGACATCTCCTCATGCATAATGTGAGCGGACGCCATTTGAAGTGAGTGCTCTGTTCCTCCCAGCACACTCACTCCTTTGACATCTCAGGAGAGAGAGGGAGAAGGTCAAGAGAAAGGGGGACAGCACGCTTCACGGGGGAAAGGGAGGAAAGGAGACAGTAGGAAGCTGGCTGGCAGATAGCCTGCTTTGTTTACTGTAAACTTTTTACTTTTAACTTTTTTTTTTAAACTTTTAATTGCTTTTTAATGTTTCATGAGACATGAGGTGAAATTCTGGAGACCATTCCCAGGTAGAGCGGCTCTGTCTCAGCAAGTCTATTCTTGTTTTACTTTCAGCCTCAGAAGCATTTAAATAATATAATGACCCATTGTTGAGTCACAAGTGCACATTATCTGAGATATTTTTATTCTGAACGATTAACTCGATTCATATGAAGTGGGTGTACATCATCTCAAAAACTGACTATTCCAGCAAATCATTTGGATGCGAACAAGCGTCACCATATAACTGTCTCGGATCGTCGGCCGCTCCTCTCTTTGACCTCCACCTCACATTGAGTAGCGTGTCGCTGGAACGTCTGGTCAGTCTGTTCTACTTGCTCTAGGTCTATGGGTGTAGATGTGTGCTTCAGGACCATGGACAGAGGCTCAGACAAGTGCACAGACTGTTAATGGATACGCTGCTGGAGCCTCCCTCACCCTCTTATCGTCACCACTAATCTGCCACCGGGACACCTCCCTACATTCAGAGTCACAATGTGTAATTACTCCATAAATCAAAAGTGACCCAAATCTGCTGGAAAGAGATGCAAGAGACAAACTTCAGATTGATATCAGGCCAGGTTTCAGGTTCAAAATCTCTCTTTTAATATCATCAAAAGTTCCTCATAGGTCAAATTAAGTGTGATTTTACACAATCGTCCATAAACTGAGTCAGTTGCTGTGTACAGCATTAAACCATGACCTGCACAATTAGTTTGTCTTCTGCCGTCTGTACGGTGCTTTCGAGAAGAATTATGTTCACATTTTCCCAGACAGTCAGTCAGACAGTTTGAAAGTGCAATGGTCTACTCCTGAGATAAGATATTGGACTGAACCCCAGTTTATTCTAGCTATCTGTTTGACTAGCAGGCCAAGGTTTGTGCCCCAAACTCTGTTTTATTTGCCTTTATTCAACCACTGTACTGATTTTCCAGACTGTCGCAGTTTTACAATTCCTTCATGTGCTGTACAGAATAAGTATTTCTCTTGTATTTTTTCAGATTAGAGAAAATGATGCTGAGCACATTTTGTAGCATATTCTGTCATAATCTTAAATTCAAGAGTGGTGATGAGTTTTTAGAACTGTTTTTTTTACAAAAGCAATGATTCCCAAAAACGTGTGACAGGATTTAATTTGAAGTGACTGCTCTATTACACACTCTCACATGATGAATCACTGGATGATGCATCCTATCTTTAGCTCCATCAGTTGCATCAGTGGAGCACTGAGTTTATAGCCTTTAGAGAAGTGAAACCACTTTCCGATGCTCACAGCGTATGTTACTCAATAGTTTCATTCTTCTGAGGAAATTCTGCAACAGCTAAGGTTTGCTGACCTCTCAGTTAAAAGTGCAGTTCCACAATGAAAAAGAGGATATCTTTATTTTGCAAAAACAGTGCCATGTACCACTCCCTAAGTCCGGTAAAGCTTTGGCAATTATCATAAGAAAACAATGCTGTTTTTTGCAGCATATATATCTATATATATGTATATATAGATATATATGTATATATATATCTATATATATAAGCATACATTGACATTTGATGTCAGACAACTTCGCTGACGTGTATGAGGTAGATCAGCTGATAAGTGAGCTTTGAACCTTACAACTTGATACCAGATTGGGTAACACCTAGAAAGGCTCCAACAGGCTTTGACCAATGTTCACTCAAACTACTCTAGTCTGGTCTACATCTCTCCAGACGAAAGAAATATCTCGTCACAATGAGGATTGATTTTCCACCTTTTGCGCTCTCCGTCTTTCTTTCCTCTGTTCTCTTTCCCTCAGTCCCTCTCTCCCCTCTCTCTCTCCTTCTCTCTCTTCTCACTCATTCTCTTTATTGTTGCCCTTCACTTATGATGATTTCTAAAAGCTTACTGTAGTTATTTTTTTTATTGATAATATAATCACTCTTTGAAGCGATACATTTCCAAGTCTATGATAGACATGCAAAGACTGAATAAGCCGCAAAATCTTTTTAAAACCGGCAGTGCAGCAGTAGGTGCAGTTGCTCCACTCTTTCAGTGAATCCCCCCCCATCCAGACCGTCCCAGAAGCACACTGCTCCATTGAGAAGCCACAGGTGACAGAGAGGGTCCGCGGCAGAGAGGACAGGTAAACAACATTTTCTGCACCTGCAAAAGACCCTGGAGCGCCTCAGCTCCCCCGGCGCTTACACAACAGACTCATCTCATTCAGTTCATCCATTTCTCTCTCTTCATCCATCTCTTTCTCTCTCTCTCCATGTCTGGGCACAGCGCAGCCCTCTGTTCATCACTGGATAGTCGGTGCCAGAGCCAATGCTCATTACAGCCCCACATCTGCACTCAATAACAGGCCACGCTCTGCATGAATAACGGCAGTGTTGCAGACATGAGCGAAATGTCAGTGGAAGGCTTTATTATTAGTGGGCAGAAAAGTGCGTGTGCGTGTGCGTGTGCGTGTGCGTGTGCGTGTGCATGTGTGTGTGCGTGTGTGTGTGTGTGTGTGTGTGTGTGTGTGTCTGGTAGGCCTCTCTTCAGGTCCCCTCCTCTCCGGCGCAGAGGCTGGGGGTAACCTAGCTTAACCTCTGACCCTGCTCTTCCCCCTGTGTGACCCTGCCCCTTGCCCCCGCCTGAACCCCCCTTTACCCCCTCTGCCCCCTCAGCCCCCTGGCAGAGATGGATGAGAGGGAGGCCGACGAGAGATCACATGCATTCTACACCCCTCCTCAATGAAAACAAAGCGTGTGGCATTTAAGGAAGACTCTGGCAGACCGAAGCTTTAATCTGACAGGCTGACAGGCCACAGCAGCCTCAGACAGACCTGGGGAACAGCTGAAGAGCACAGCGGTACCACACACAGAGGAGGAGGAGGAGGGGGGGAGGAGGGAGGAGTGGGGGGGGTTTGGTAACCTCACATAGAGACGTCCCTCTGCATTCCTCCTGTTGTCGAAGCGAGCTGCAAATATTTGTCAACAGCACACGACGTGCCTTTACCTTTTCCCACTGTCGGCGCTGAACGAGCCGCATATCAGAGATGCCTCTGTGCATCGTGACCCGCGGTGTCTCAGGTGGCGGCCCGAGTCCTTTATGCTGTGTTTGGTTTCCCTAAATGCACCTCCGGCTGCTTGTTTGCCCTCCAAGTAAAGAAGTAAAACATGGCCTTTCACTTTTACAACATAAAGGTGTGGGAATAATGGAACAGAGGCGGAGGAGGATGTGGAGCGGTGACCCGCCTGTCGGGACGTCTAAACAAAGAGGGAGTGGAGGGTCAATCAGACAGACGCGACCTGATAAGCCCGGCCCAGGCCTCTGCTAGCCACTGTTTACTCTGCAGACATACCACTGACCCACAGTCACTTCCTTCCATATAGGGCTCATAGATGGAGAGGGATGAAAAGGAGAGGGGATGTAAAAGGGAGCGGGCGGGTGGGGAGGGGTGTAGGACAGGGATGGGACGTGCCGGAGAAGTTTGGGACTCTCCAAAGTAATAAATGTTTGATTTATATGCAGTGGGAATACAATTAAAGAGCAAAAGTATCAAATTCCGAGAAATTCCGACGAGCAGCAAAATTGCTCGGGCTGGGCTGGGTGTTAAGGTCGAGTCAGAGGAGGCAGGAGATTTCACATAGGCCGTTGGAAATGGAGGAAAGAGAAGAGGGATGGAGAGAGAGGGGCAGAAAAAAAACGAGGTGAAAAAAGGAGAGGTGAATCCAGCAGCAGCTGAGCATAGGTTTCTCTGGTGGGGTTTGGAAAAGTGATGTAATTTCGAGAGAATGGTTGCGGTTGCCTGTACAGAGAGAGGTTTACTGGCCCCAGGCCGGCCGTCTAGAGGGCACACACATCTCTGTGCAGACACGGGGAAACACAGGGCCATAAAACCGAACGAGCTCATGTGTGGAGCACCTCGTAAATTAGGCCAAATAGCTATGAAATAATACCCCAAAACATCCATATTAGACAGAAATCTGTAAACATCTTTTATGTTACTTCTAGTAAGAACCTGGCAGCTTCGTGACTTTATCAAGTTTCTTGATAATTATTTTCTGGGGGTCCCAGGAGGGCCACTCCATCTCTCCTCTCCCCTGCTCTCCCATGCTTTATATCATGACTCTACCAATTGAGTCTCCCTAGTCCGCTTTAATGATTACCGCCGCGGACAAAAACCAGCACGCATTTATCACTTAAGAAGACATCTCACTTAAAAGCTATTTCCTCATATATATTTTCCTCTCTCACCGGGGGGAGGGGGAGGCTCCACTCATCCCTGATAACGTATTATCTATTGGCTTAAGACGTTGACAGGAAACAAATTCCCAGGGACGACAAAGGCTTGGAATGCGCTACGAGGAGCTTGTCTCCCACACTCCCCCTCAGAAACCCCCCAGCCGTCCCACCGCACCCCCCCCAGACCCTGCCCTCTGAAGGATGTTTTTGTTGGGTAATTGATGCAAAGGTGCTATTGATAAGAAAGAATGTAACATCAAACCACCTCACAGAAAAATAGACACAGAGAGGGAGAGAGGGAGAGAGAGAGCAAGAGAGAGAGAGAGATCAGCGGCCCAATCAAAAGACTTGAGAACACCACCAAAGGGAGGATTAATCAGCCTTTCTTCTCCACTTCTGTTCTCACGTTTTCTGTTTTCCTTCTCTCAAACCCCCTCCTCCATCAGTTTCTTTTTCATCCCCGTGTGTGTGTGTGTGCGTGTGTGTGTGCGTTTGTGTGTACGCATGTGTGTGTATCCGTGTAGCATGTGTCTGTGTGTGTGTGTGTGTGAACGAATGAGAGAAAGACAGGGCGAGAGGTCACTTACGTAGGAAACTCAAAACTGCAAAAGTCTTCAAAGCGCGCCACCCGGACTTTAAAAGACCTTGCAGCGGCTTCGGAGGGCCGAGGCCGGACAGGCTTTGGCCTCTTTGCAGCAGACTGATGTCATAGGTCGAATTCCTGTGCAGAAGTAGGCCAGGGCCCTGTATGATAGCAGATTGCTGACTAATCATTGAGAACAGGCTGGGGAGGACACAATGCTCAAACTCAAAGGAGCTTTGTATCGACAGCGGCTCAGCGACCGGCCGCGATGCCGCTGGGGCCTCAGTGACCGGCCTGATCCCGAGAGGCCGACGCCGCGGCCCTCTGTGCGGCTTTATCGCGCGGTGTGTGTTTGAGAGAAAGGGAGTGTTTGTGTGTTTCTGCCGCAGCACGAAACGGATGCTCCTTATCTGCCCCTTGCATCTAAAAATCAGTTGGCCGACTAAAGTCCAAGGTAGGCGCAGAGCGTAGCCAGTATGGATTCTGTTTATTGTTCCGCTGGTGAGAAAAGGCTTGCATTGTGGCCTCTGAGAGAGTGGAGATGCCTTTCCATTGTGAGAAGGGGAGAAGAGAAAACAACAACAACAAAAGGAAGGGGGTAGGGGACTGTCTGCTTTGTGTGTGTGTGTGTGTGTGTGTGTGTGTGTGTGTGTGCTGCAGACATGTTGTGTAAGGCTGAAGTGGCCCGGGGGGGTTCGGGCTCGCCTGCTCTTAGGGCTGGGCATGTTCCTAGAATGCCGGCCCTGGAATTCAACGGCCTGGGGTCAGGACTTTTATTTGCAATCCCACCTTACACTCTTCCCCAAAACACACACACATACACACACACACACACACAAGGACACACACACACCCCACTGGCCTTCTGCTGTCCCTCAGAAGGCAAGGGGAGGGAAATAGCTGAAGTATTTACTCATAAGTTTAGGCTGGCTAAGAAGAATTTGCTGCCAGCAACAAATGCTCCGCCAATCATGCACACTGATTCGGCACTATCAGATAAAGCAGCGCGAGTTCTTTCATGCAAACGATGGTGCCGATGGTCATTTCGCGCAAAAAAACAAGTCGGGATTTTTCCGAATCCATTCAAAGCATTACCTAAAGACTGAAAAGACCTCAGTGTTGTTTACTGCGAACTGCAGGCTGAGTTCAGAGTTTCTCCAGAAGTCCTCCAGGCTGGAGGAGCCGTCCAACAACTCAGCACGACTGTTTTCACCGCCGATGTCTCGGTTGTTGATGTACAATTCCACGGCTGCCTCCGGTGTGATATACAGTTGAGTGAGTGTGCTGTGAGTCACTGTCAGACGAGCGGCTGTTATACATGGCAGCTATAGGAAGGCCAGCTGTACCCCTGTCTGTTTCGGAGAGTTTTTCGGGAACCGGTGGACGTGTCTGTAGAAGTGAAACTCAGAGTAAACTGGGCCAGGGGTCAGCCGGCTCAGCCCAGCCATACGAGGACAGCCAGGAGCATAAGTAGAGAAACGTATAGCCTCATATGGAAAACAACTTAAACAACATCAACGTAATGGCTTCACTAACAAGGGCCTTACAGTTAATGATGTTGGGACAACCTGACTTTGAGGTTGTTAAAAGGGTGTTTATTATATGATCTGGCACACAAGATCTGTATTTTTTTGCGGGGAAGGGGATTCAAAGAGCACCTCTCAGCACATTCTATTGAAATATATGCGTTGTATATGTAATGGGCCTTGCCAAATGTGTCACAGTGCATTAGGGTCTCTTATTTATATCCACTTAATCCGGTGGGGGAAATCTGACTCTGTTATGAATTAGATTTTATACATTGTTTTGCCATAGTGTTTCCATGTTCCTCTGAACCATATGGTGCATGTGGAAGATATATCACAATTACCTCAGTAACCCAGAGAAAAACAATCACTTAATGATTACGTGTGAAAGAATAATAGGATGGGAGTGAAGTGATATACGAGGAGGGAGAAAACGGGTTTATGCAAAGCTTTCTAGATCCAGACAGATGTAAGGTAACATCTAGAATTACTCAGGGAGACACAGGCAGCAGCTAATATATGTAGGCTGAATATTGGAAAAATGGCCCACACACAGTATATATGGCGCTCTAGCATGCCACTGCACCACAATGCGAGCGCTTTGAAAGGGCACGGCGGCGCTTGCTCCCTCCCTGAATAACATGCGTTCACCACGAAAAACATACAAGACCCAAAATGCTCGCTATACGCCGCAGAGGCAGCGTAGAAGTGAGTAATGTGATCTATTAATCAATCGCGCCAAGCAAATGTAGGGTAATCCGCTACAGCGTCAGCATCTGTCTCATGTATTACTGTCAGTGATGTTATACTGACAATGTTGACAACCAAACCCCAAGAGCTGTGCAGGGAACACTTTCCATGCTTCCTACTGTTTCCCAGGAATTTCTGTGTAAGCAAAGCAAACACACACACACACACACACACACACACACATAAACACACGTGCTGTGGCCTAATGAACATAGCAGAGCAGCAAGCCATTACACATACCTCATGCATTTCCCAGTACTGCTTGCTTGCTCAACGCGCACATACGACCGCGTACGTAGACACTGACACATGAGCATGCACGACACACCCACACCCACATGTGCATCCTCCCAGGCACACAATCTATCAGACGCACACACACACACATAACATCACACGTAGTCACAAAATCACACAGGCGCGCTCAAACTTACGCACCGTCCCGTTTTTGTTTGTGACACTGCGTGAGCGGGAAACCCGGCTGTGAGCTAACCCCACCATGTTTTTCTCGTCTCCTCTGTTATGCTTGGCACCTGTTGTGAAAAACTCTCTTTCTCTTTCTCTCTTACTCTCTCTCCACCCCCACCCTCCCTTGCGCTCACACACACACACACACACACCACTTCTTTGCCATGTGCTATTAATAAATTGAAGAAATCAAAATTCTTTCCATTCCTCCCTTGAAGAACAACACTGGTGTTTTCAGACGCGAGTCCCATGTCATTTCCATCCATACCCCAGGCCATTTTTCACCACAGTTTTCCATTATTGAGATTTTTTTTGCTATCCTTAAGCTCCCATTGCATCTGAAAATGTACCTTAAGCACCTGGAAAACACATTAAAATTCTCGCAGATGATGAAAATGCCATGCCGAAATCAGAGGTGTCACTTTTTTCCGCATGTTTCTCCAGTGCGCTGCCTCCGAAGAGGATGAGGGGGAGGAGACTCTTCTTCAGAGGTTGAGTTAGAGAACAAGCAACATTTCAGAAAAAAAAAAAAAAAAAAAAATGACACCCCTGGGTGTTACATGTTATTTCCCTCCAAAGAGTTGTTTTCATGGGTTTCATGGGTTTTCAAGATGTGGAAGCCTCATTTTCAGATCACTTCAACAAGGCCAAGGCTGACATACACAGCATAAATTACAACAAAAAAACAGTGGTATTGTCCTTTAATCTCCCTGTTTTTCCACAGTTGTCCCTTTCACCCTTCCCCCACTCAGCAAAACCCTGCACTGATGACACATGGGAGCCAACCTGGGAGACACATCGTCCCTTATGACCCGACTGCTGGACTTTCCCAGCAGTGAGGAGACGGAGCAGCAGGTGATGCTGCTGGAATGTGGGGGTGGGGGTGGGGGTGGGGTGGGGGGGACAGGTGGGGGAGGGAGGAGAGGAGTGCAGAGGGCCTCGTGCCGTCATCCCTGTCCCCCCTAGTTTCCTAAAAGAGCGTCTGCTGGCAAGACTCCGACGACGGCGACGACAACAACAACTCTGGATCCTGCGCCGTGTTTTGTTTGGCCGCGCTGGTTATTTTCACAGAAAGAACATCTTTATTGATAAAACTTTGTCCGTTCTCCAGAGCTGTTTTGTTCGCTCTTTTGTTTGGTTTGCCAGTCCGTGGCGAGAACTCTGTCTCCCCCCTGACTTGTGAAAGATACATAATTCTACGAGTGATAGCTTCTCTTTGTTTTCGAAGAAAGCAAACATTTATTGCACCTTAAAAATGAAAGTGACAGATACTACAAGATGTTTTAAGTTTCATTTTTGGAATGATGATTTTTGGCACAATGTGAGGATCATATTTTTTTTTTTTGCCCCCTCTCTATTTTGCCCAACATTTATATACGGTATGTGCATTCAAGTGAGGGCTATCATATTGCTTCACTCTTTGACACGACATTTACAGTCAACTGGAGCACAGCTGGGACTGTCTGTCTCCTATAAGAACTAAACTCTCTCACTCTCACTCTCACTCTCTCTCTCTCTCTCTCTCCCCCCCCTCTCTCTTTCTCTCTCTCTCTCTCTCTCTCTCTCTCTCTCTCTCTCTCTCTCTCAATACACTGATATTAGAGGCCAGCAGCTGTCAGAGCAGTTACAGGTGTTAAAAGAGTCCAGAGCCTGAGCTGAAGCAGGTACAGTTTGCCACAAACAGAAACCCACAGTAGGCTCTCAGCACTGGGACTGAGCAGCTCTCATTGTTTATTGGACTGAGGGTTGCAGGTGGCCAAGACTACAAGGCCTGAAAACTGACATGTTATTAATAAAGACACGACGCAAAACATGTCAGCAGCACCAAAAGCCAAAACTGGAACCATCAGCACAGCTTTTTTATTTTCAATCTTTCAAAATTTGGTTTTAGCATAAAGGTCAAATAAAGACAAATTGTTATTTGCAGTGATAGTCTGGCAGTAATTGCTACCAGGCAGTGGTTGATTCACTGAGCACACATGTGACAAACAGAAGGCTTGTAAGCATTAGTTTGTCTGGAGGAACATGTCCCTGTTCTACCTGGCCTCAGACAGCAGGCTAACTCTCGCTTTAATGATAATAATAAGGCGAACATGGTATAGCCTCTCTCTCTCCGAGCCCACAATTACTAGCCTGGCACCCTGCGTACGCACAGAGTCTGTCTGGGGAGCAAGCCACCGGATAATACCTGGTTACCTGTCACAGGCACTTCTCACAAACACACGTGCAAATACAAAATAAATGTGCAATAGATATGAACACACACACACACACACACACACACACACACACACACACTCACAAGGCACACACATGTATTGAGGAACATGCACAGTGTGTATACATGAATGCAAGTACAGACACACACATGCACACACTTCACACTGATCACTCTTAAGTGTCAAGTCAGTGAAAAATATATATATACATAATCTAGCGATCGCATGAGCTTGTGTCTATAAATTCAAATCATTATCTCACTTCTTGCCACTTTTATGGCCCAGCCTTTATCCTGTCTAATTCAACATTATCTGGTTGAACATTAATCAGGCCCATCCTCATTGCCCTATTTAAGTATCTCTTTACTTTTCTCCGTGCGACAGCCAGTGGAAGTGCTTTTTGTACCTTCGGATGGGGCAGGTGTAAATATTGACCCATGGACCGGTGTCCGGTGTGGTCGCTGGCTCGCATGCCGTTGCCCTCTGCGCTCGCTAATCAGATGTGGGCAGATCCAAGGAGGGCAGGCTGGATACGAAGGCACACGTATACTTGAGAAACTCAACACCTGGCCCGTTTCATATAGATCCAAAATGGTAATATCTTGTTACTGAGTGCAGTACTGGCCTTTGATAACAATGTTAATATCATCAACACAAACTACTAATCTGTAAACTGCCCAAGAGTTTCACTCGTCACTCTTCAGTTGTGCTGGAAAAACAATGTGGTCAGTTCAGTGTGTAAAATCAGATGTATATAATAGTTTATAATGCTGAATGTACAGTAATATCTCAGGTAAAGAACTACACTAAAAACCTAAATAAAGTTTCTTTCCTGCGATCTCATATAGCTCAATCAATATTTGTGAATTTACATCTATAACTCAAAGCAGAGAAACAAGCGTCTAATATCATCAAGAGACAAAATCCTGTTAAGTAAAGTGGATGTTTTTGGAGTTTTAACACCATAAATGAGCTTTATCCCATTATATCATAGTGCTAGGACTTAGAAAATACATGTACATTTATACTGACATTGATTCTCTCAGCCATTTAGCCGACACTCTTATCCAGAGCAACTTAAAATGAGTGAACACATCAGATCTAATTTCCTAGATCACCAGATTTACAAGCAACCAGCACTTCTTGTCTTGGGAGAGACTTGTTCATGTTGGGAACTCAAAACGGAGCAGTTCAAATTCATCAAAATGAAATATTTTCAGTTGTATATTCCCATTAATTTCAGAACATTGTTGTGGGATAGATAGACCCATGAAAGCATATGTGGAGGAGAATGTATAGAGTGTAATAAAATGTCTCTTTCCCTCCTGGTCTATCTGTCCTGCTTATCAGCCTCATTAGAGTGGTACAGCAGATAAAAGCTCTTCAACAGAAGTTGTTTACGTTTGCATGCTGCCTTTTAACCACCTCACAGTCATGCACAAATCCCACGTCCCTCCCTCTCTGTCTGTCTGTCTCTCACTCACTCTCTCTGAGTCTTTTTTACTTCTTTTATTTCATCTTAATACAAGCTGTTTTTTGCCCCATTAAGATTAAAAATCGTTCCGTTTCAAGGAAGACCTGGCTGAGAAAGTGGCAACAAACTGTCTGCTCCCATTTGCCTCTTTTTCTTTCAAGTGTTGACGGGGATTAATTCAACATGATGATCCTGCCTCCGACCACACACACACACACACACACACACACACACACACACACACACACACACACACACACACACACACACCATCCTGTTTCTCATCCTCCTACATGGCTTGGAGGCTTTGAACTTGGTAACACTGGTCATGGTGGTCAAAACCACGACTAGCCGTTTTGGATGTCAACTGGCCCCAAAACATGGACTTTCTTTCATCCATCCCATTATAAAGATCAAAATTATGAACGCTGGCCAGTCATAATATCAGCTATTCTTTTCAGTTGTCTCTTGCATCATTGTTTGTCAGTGCGTATGTTCTCCACTGTGGCACAGTTTACTGGTCTCCCATAGGCAGACCATTAATTGCTTGGCGCCTCTCAAGAAAAAACAGGAAAAAAGCAAACAAAGAAACAGTTTTGTTAATAGCCTGCTGCAGTTGGCTGCTGATTTGGCCCTAGTAGTAATGCCAATTCTTTTGGAACACACACAAACATCATACTGCCACCCATCATTAGCAGGGCTGCGTGTGCGCGTGTGTATGTGTGTGTGTGTGTGTGTGTGCATGTATAGGTGTGTATGTGTGCGCGTATTTGCATGCGTGTGTGTATATGTGGATGCATGTGTGAATATATACGCGTGTGCATGTGTATGTATGCGCGTGCGTGTTTGTTTATGTGTGTGTGCGTGTGTATATGGGTGTGTGGGAGTTTCTCAGAGAAAAGGAAAACTTTGTCATCACTTGTGTGCCAGACTGCTGGCACTGGCGCTATATTTAAGCGCACGCACACAAGCATGCACGCACATACGCACAGATATACGTACGCTTTCAGTTCAGGCATTTCTGGACTTCTTCCCATCCGCATTACTGAAGCATGAGAATGAAATTGACAGTCTTGGGCTGAAGGATGGCACAGCAGAAACAAACAACTGCTGCCAGCTTCCATGGCAAGTCTCAACGGACAATGGTTTAGGGCAGCCAAATGGCACAGTTGCAATGTCCTTCTCGAGCAATTTCCCCACAAATATTTGCACTCTTCAGTCGTGTTTTTGTCTGTGTGTGTGTGTGTGTGGGTGAATGATGATCTCCGACATGCGTGTCATTACCAGAAAAAAAAAAAAATGGTTGTTTTCAGAATAAACGGAAATCTAATCATGCAGAAAATATTTCACAGTGAAATGACCAGAGAATCATACAAATTTATTATCTGATGATAATTTTATTGTGAGTTAGGAGAGAAATCCCACTCGGTCTTTTTGCGCGGCCAGTTTTTAAGCTCACATTCTCAATACTGCCGACGTCTTTACAGCATAGAAAACAGGAGTTGCAGAAAAAAAAAAGAGGAAAAGGTCAAGGAGAGGAAGACAGGAAGACAAAAAGAGCAATATAAGGAAAGAACTCTGTAACCCCTGGGCCTGGCGAGGGCCGAATAAATGGGACTTATCTTGTTTATGTGGGGGAGATAACTAGCATGCTCATCTGGCTGCAGAGAGAGGAAACCTCCGCCATGGCTGTACACTGACACTGTCCGCTGGGGACTGCATGTCTGTGTGTGTGTGTGTGTGTGTGTGTGTGTGTGTGCACGTGTGAGCATGACAGCTGGACACACACCCTGGCACTGGTTCAATTGTTGAACAAAGGTCCAACTCAACACTTGTCATTCACGTTCACATAATAACATCCATAGGGAACTGTACATGGCTTTTACATATGTGGGAGTGCAGAGCAGAAATTAGAGGAGGTTGTTGTTTACATGTCTGTTTTTATCAGTGTTATTAGAATTTATTGTTAGAATTTAACACTGCAAGAATCGACAGCCTTTGCTAGTTAATTTTAGACAGACTTTGCCAGTTGATTTAGCTTATTTCTCTATATATTTCTATTCATTTTAGTGCTGTGTAGCATTGTTTATCTCTACCTGAACAGAAATAATATTGCCAGCCGCTCCAACAGAGTCGTCCAACAGAGTTATTTGAAGTGACGGATAGGTATGGATCATGGACTGCCTTGTAATTAAGAGAGATTGCTATTTTCCCCTCAGAATGGGCTCTCCTATCCTGATCTGTAATTATATGTTGTTCAAACATAGAGGGGAGTGTCCCTGGTTATTGTGCAGCCTGCTTTATACCAGCCTCTACTAGCTGTCTACACCAGCCTCCACCAACTCTACAAGTGCCAACATTGCTGGTTTTCTATCTTGTCCTTTGGTTTTTATTTCTTTTTTGAGTCACTTTCGTTAACAATGAAGTGTGTGTGTCCAGTAGGATGTGTGTATCTGCTGTCCTTGTCTCGCCTCTTAGGTGCCTGATGGAGCATGGCAGGAAAGCAGTGCCTCTGTGTGTGTTTGTGTGTGTGTGTGTGTGTGTGTGTGTGTGTGTGTGTGTGCGTGTGTGTGTGTGTGTGTAGTTCCAGGTAGTGCCCCGGTGACCTCAACATAGTGATAGTGACAGTGACGTGGAATAATGATGGATGCCCTGAGAGAGTGAACTAAGGACCCACCTGGATAATGTTAAAGTGAAAAACTCAGAAACCTTAAACGTTACAAGATGCTGACCTCCTTGTTTAATTAAGTGCAGCGTTGTGCTTTTAAACATTTACTGCCACCCCCGTGAACTTCACTCTTCCTGCAACACGTTCAATTAAAATTAGCTTAAAAAAAGCCTCCATGAATATTTCAGAAATGCCAGTAGTCATATAGGTCAGCATGGCTGGAAAATGTGGAGAGGACTGATTGATGTTTTCTCTAAAATTTGGTTATTGTGTGAAAATGGGGATAATCTTGTGCTTAAAGCCAAGGGGCCACATAGGGTAACATTTGACCCCTGAGAGTAAGTATAGCCCAGGCAGGCTCTGAACCACACACAGAGTATATTTCAGTGTAAAGCTGTGACCCCCTTGTTTTCCAGTAAGAGGAAATTGTCATGCAATGACCCAGTGACCACACTGGAAACCACTTCCCTCTTTGTTATGATTTTGTATGGCTTAACCGCCTCATTTCCCATGTTCTGGCCCTCCAGAATACAGTCTACCCCACACATTTTGTCACATCCACATTGCTCTGTTTCTGCCATCTCTGACCTTTCAATGATGTGTTGACAAAGACACCAAAAGCCTCAAAATTGCAAAATTGCAAAACTTTACAAATGTAGCATCCACAGCGCTCTATGTTTAGTGTCTGAGTGGGTTGTATGTATCCTTCTCATGCTTTTTAGGAGAGGATCAGACATAGACCTAAGACAAACACTGACATTGTCTAGTTGTTTTTGTTTGCCCAAGTTGTTTCTTTTCGCCAACAATCCCCATAACCTTTAATTTAGAGCCTTAATTTAACAAATTATATTTGGTGATATATGTAAATGTATGTGCTAAAAGTAAATATAATGGCACTGAATTACAAATTGTGATTATGACCAGCCATCCCTAAGCAAAGTCAACATAAACAAAGGTAGAATTGGTCAAGAGGAAAATTCAACACCCCCGCCCTCCCCTCGCCTCCTCAATGCTCCTCACACAGTTTTACTTCATACAAAAACCACTAAAACTTCCACTCCATTGTTTATATGTCAGAAACTATGGTTACATAATTAGGAAAACCCTCCTCGCAGCTCCTGGTTGATTAGGAATTGACAATTAGATAGTTTTGTGGGGCGCTGAAGAAACACAATCCCCTCTTTATGCTCTAGCTCTGCGGTAACCGACTCAGACCCCGTACAAGGATGTGCATTGAAATATATTTTACATTATGAAATCAAGCTCTTTGGGGGGAAAAGAAGTTGAAGCGTTATGTTTTTTTGTAAGTAATGAGAGAAAGAATGCTGGATGCACAAGCCATACACACAGCACACAGGAGGTTGGTCGGACTATTCTAGAGGGCTGGTACAGTTTGTCCTGGCCATAGAGGTTCAGTGGTATGACCCCCTTTCCCTCTGATTCTCCCTCTCTCTTCTTCTTCTTCTCTCTCTCGCTCCCTCTCTCTCTCTCCCTCTATCTCTCTCTCTCTCGCTCACTCTTTCTCTCTCTCATTCCCTTCTCTCCATCTCTCTTTTGAGTCCAGAGCAATTAGAGAGGCAAAGTGGGAAAAGAGGAATGTGTGAGCACGCTTTGTCAGGATTGAGAGAAAGAGAGGGAGTAAAAGAGAGAAAGTAAGAGATAAAAAACAGAAAGCGAGAGAGAGAGAGAGAGAGAGAGAGAGATGAGAGAAGAGACAGGAGAGGAGAGGAGAGGAGAGAAGAGAAAAGGAGAGGAGAGGAGAGGAGAGGAGAGGAGAGGAGAGGAGAGGAGAAGGCCTGTCTTAATTGGCCTGTGTGGCCACGCTGGGCTGTGATGGTCTGGGCTTGCCAAACCCTGTGCCTCAATAGTTGGCCTGGCCTTTCGTGCATCCCGTGCATCCGGCCAACCACAACTAACTCTAGTGTGCTCTTTGGCAGTTTCTAATGTCAGGCCTGGGAGAGCTGTGCCACCCACATCTACACTCTCCTCCACAGTTCAGGAGGCCTCTCTGATGGGGATGGATGGGTGGGTTTGGGTTTTTGGTTTATTTGCCTACGCCAATTTAGGTTGAGGTGGCATTTCTGTGCTCTCTCTCTATTATTTTGGTCTCTAACATGATGCTATAGAGATTTTAAATCCAGATTTTTGCATTGTAGATTTAAATTTGGCAAAAAGTTAAAAATGCACCTACCTAATTTACATGCATGCTTCAGGCAGGAGAAAAATATGTAATCAAATCTTTTTCAGTTTTCAGTTCTGTCGATGTTTTTAAGAGAATGTTTGAATGACTAAGCAATTAATAAACTTTGATGCCACAATAGATTAGCATATCAATTTGCATCTATTTTCATGTTTTTTTAGATGCTGTATATCACTGCAATATTAGTCTACAGCTTAAAAGATCTTGACAAGATCTAACCAACAACACTAAGTTATGCAATCGGAAAAACAAGTAAAAGTCTTGGCACATTATTGCGGCTGGGTTTGGCTTGTTTTGGTTGACATATGTCGTGCCAAATCCTGCCCTGTCAGGCACAGTGGTGACGTGACGCGCCCCGAGGAGCAGACAGTCCCTGATCTGAAGCTTATCTCATCACCGAGCTCTCAGGAGGCATGTACTGTATAAACACCTGCAGGGAACAGGCACAGCCCCAGACCTGCTGCTGGAAACACACACACACACACACACACACACACACACACACACACATATACGCACACACAGACGTTCACAGATACATATACAGACAGACAGACAGACAGACAGACAGACAGACGCAAGTACAGATGTATGTATGTGTAGGCACAAGAGCACATGCAAGCAAATGAGCACTCACACCCACACCCATACACACACACACACACGCACACACGCACACACACACACACACACACACACACACATACACACACCTGCCAGTACCGGAGGTACAAAAGAAGCCTGTGAGACTAAGTATTTTATTGGGGACTAGACTTTCACAACACTGCTGTTAACCAGTTACAGATCTTGATAATGTCAGGGGTCTCATTACAATAGACTGAGTAAATATACATGGCCAAGCCATTGGGAAACACTAATAATGCACTTGTCAATGAAGGCAAGACAGCTGTAAGCAGAATTCAATTGCTGATAGCGACGATGATGTACGAGCGCACGTGTGTGTATGCAAGTGTGTGCATGTTTGTGGGTGTACTTGTGCAAGGCAAGCCACCAGTCATGCTTCATAAATGAGCTATTTTGGACAGCATACACTTCCAGCTGAGTGTTTTTCTCTCTTGGAGGGGGATGGACTCCTTAGTGGGGCAATAAGGTTTCATGACACAGGCAAAGGTAATTGAGCAGTTTATGACCATAAAACACAGGACACAGTGCTCCTCTACAATGGGAGCTTACCAGCTTGTCCCCTTTCCCAGAAGCAACACATGTGCATCTCATCATTATATTGTATGATAAAGCCAAAGAAAATGAGATTCCTCTTCTTCTCTACTTCTCAAGTTCAAAGTCTTTGATACCAACATAAAACAACCACAGAGAGGCTACAATAAACTCTGCTGCACCAAGATAACCCCAGTATCCAAAAAAGAAAAAATCCATTCTGGGAAGAAAGATACCATGCTGTAATCTGCCCAGTAACAGAGATCTGTGCGTGGGTATGTGTGTGCACGTCAACAATGAAAGGTCGTGCCATTTTAAGAATATGCTTGCGATAATTTGAGACATGTCGGTTGTTAAATTTAGCCTCTGAAATGGAGCTTGTGCCAGTAGTTAGCAAGCCACTGGAGGATGGATGGATGGAGGGAGGGATGAATGCGTAGATGTGTGAGAGGCAGTGAGACTTGGTCAGGCTGAGTGGGAGGACTGAGGAGTTAATGTTGTGTCGGCGACCACTTTGCCACTTTGTGAGTGCTGATTTGCACGTTGGCACACTTTGCCCATCACAGAGAAAGAGAGAGAGAGAGAGAGAGACAGAGAGAGACAGACGAACAGACAGACAGGCAGGCGGGTAGAGAGAGAGAGAAAGAGACAGAGAGAGAGACGAACAGACAGGCAGGCAGGCGGGTAGAGAGAGAGAGAGAGAGAGAGAGAGAGAGAAAGAGAGAAAGAGACAGAGAGAGAAAGAGGGGAGGGTGGGTGAGAGCAAGAGGGAGGGTGCTAAAAGCAGCTGGGAGATTCTTTGTAAGGCCGGGAGATGCACTAAATCATTTACACAGCACATAAGGTTTAAATGATATAAAAAGATTTTCAAAAACGGCCCCTAAGCTCCACACTTTTCCTCGTTTTATTCTCACATTCACTCACACTCGGAAAAAGCGTAAACACACATGCGGCCTGCGCATACACACCCAGAGGCAGGCGGGTACACCCGTGAAAAGAGCGGTAAAATGAATCTTTAAGGCATTGTATGTTTGATAAAATGTTTTTTTTTATTGATATTAAAAATGAAAGTACATGAATTGTGCATTTCGGACGTTCTAGCGTGCAGAGGTTAAATCAATAAAATACACACAGGCTGAGTGAGCTACTGACATAGAAAAAGTCGCCATTGCTCGGCAAGATATCCCTTCATATTCAGCGAAAAGAAGTGGTTGTCTTTCACGCCATTCAAAAGAACACTAGAGTAGCCTGTTTGAACATTACAATAGTGAATGAATGCAGTCCTAGCAGGAAAACATAGAATAAAATAGAAAATATAAACTTGTATTGTCACTGTCTGGAAACAGGTTTTCCATCAGGGGGAATCTCAGATAATAATAATAATAATAATAATAATAATAATAATAATAATAATTGCACTGCTTTGTTGCACAACTGAAGTGGAATATAATCAGAGACAGGACGTAGGCTTGCTAATTGAGATCCCTCTGACGGTTGAGGGGAGAGGACAGAAGGTATAAAGTATCGGCTCGACTCTTCACCGCAGCACGGTGAGTATCCATTAAGTCTCCATTTCATGGGGTGAAGCGTGACACAACAGAGGAAACTACAATGTGGCACACAATGACCTTGTTTCTGACACGGGCTTCAGTGGTTTGTCCCACGGAGAGCTGTGTCATTGTGGCCAGGTGACGGGTAACAACCTCAGCCGCCCTCCCGTTACGGGACGATCCCTCACACTCAGCGACTACTCCACATCTCCCTCAGAGAGCACAGATATTTTCCTGAGTGTTTTGACTGCTTCGCAAATGGTTCAGCGTGGTAGCCCTTCATCAAATACATAATGGATGGACGATTGGAAGATTGCGGAGGGGCGACCGGGAGTCTCACAACTCCCCCCTTGCATACAAATGCAGATAGATACTGTATGTATAAGATCTGGGGCATTGTCTTGTATAAACGCAGGGTCTGAGAGAGAGAGAGGACAAACGTGGGTTGAGAGAGTGAGAGAGAGAGTGAGAGAGAGAGAAAGAGAGAGGGACAGAGAGAGAGAGAGAGAGAGAGAGAGAGAGAGAGAAGGGGAGGACAGTGAGGAGTTGAGCAATGACATGCTCTCTATGATGGACAGTGACCTTTTGGTGACCTTTGACGGCTACTGGCGTCATAGTGACATCATCACCTCCAGTTAGGGCACCCACACAACGACCGATTTAAGTCACATGGAAGCTACCCTGAATCTACAACTGACCGGACATTTATGGCCACATGACCCAACCAACACACTACAAAAATCAATGGCACTGGCACATTAACAAAAAAAGGCTCCTTAGAAGATCATAGGACACCATGCACAATTACAAAGACATGATTTAATGAAGGACTGATCATTCCCCCGCCATCAATACTAAAGTGGCTTCAAAACATAGTGGGTTGAGTACAATCAATGTTGAACAGTTATTTTCCAATATCAAAAAGTCACTCATGGATGCTTTCCTTTTAACAGAAAACCTTGCCAGGCTTCTGAACCTCCATGCAGACCAGCGTATTCAGAGTATGTGCCTATTTCTGTGACATAACATGCCTAAGCAATCCAGGCTATGCTGCTGTTAAAATATTAATTTAAAGTAACTATGGCAAACGAAAAAAGAAAAAAAAAAAAAAAAAAAAAAAAAAAAGGAAATATTTTTGGTACAAAGCATCTACAAAAAAGCATTACAACTCCAATTGGAAAAAAGAGATCATACAAAATAAATCCGTCAGTTGAGCATCAGTGCTACGTATATTATTTGGACCAATTTTTCAAATATATTTTTATAACAAAATAAATAATGCCTTTATACAGTGCCCTTATTTGTATTTCAACAAACAAACAAAAAAGCTTGGCGGCTCATTACGCAAGATACAGCTCAGACTAAAGGAAAATAACACAACGTCCCTGGAAACTAATTATATATCTATATTTTTATATATATATATATTCAAGTATTTGTTTTCAGGCAAAAGCATGTGAATACTACTGATATACAATAAAAATAAAATGTTAGTTGACATTATTGCTGTTTTTTCCCTTTGAATTGAATTTTGTGCCTTTCTTTAGAACTGTAAAATAACATTATAACAATAACCATGGAAACAAAAAAAATGCCTAACTTGCAAAACAGGAATGTCACGGTACCAGAAACTGACGGGGTTTTTCCTTTTTTTTTTTCATTGAAACATTGATATGAAAAGAAAACAGAAAAAAAAAAGACAAAATAAAATAGAATCATCGTTATCCCACTCGCTCTGTGTCCATGCCATGTTTCTTCCTGTCGGAGCAGTCTGCAAAGCCACGGCAAACAGGAAGTACTGTCCCAGAACTGTAGTACTGTCCCAATCCAGGCGGTCCATGGTGTCCCGTTTGTGTCCCCGCACCGCTCCCCGTCTCCGGCGGCCTCAGAGGGACGGGAGGAGCGGGGACTGTGGGTCTCAGGTCCCCCCTTGCCGCTTGACGCAGGCAAGCTAGTGATGAGCAGCCGCTAGCACTCGCTGTTAGCCTACATGCTAACACAGCCCACATCTTCTCTCAGTGACACTTCCCCCTTTTCATTGCCACTGCCAGGAGCTCCCCCATATCCTTTATTTTCCTTTTTTTTTTTTAAAGTCACACTTTCCTTAAAACGGAAAGTTTTAATATTCATTCAAAGAAAAAAAAAACGTGCTTTTCAACCTCTTCTTTGAGTCCATTCCCAAAGCTAGCACCATGACATTTTTTTAAGCTACACGTTCATTGTTCATAAAAAAATAGTGCCTTTTTTTTCTTTACTTTGACGTAATCCGTGGCAATGTGCAATTTTGCAGACTCTTTTCTGCTTTTTGTTTGTGATTAAAAGGTGCTGGAACAGGAATCTAATTTTACAAAATAATTCCTTACAGTGTGGAAGTCCCTTTATAGTTAGAGGTGCAAACTAATAAGAAAAAGAACTAACAGAGATTTTCTTTTTGCCTCAGGAAAGTGTTGTGGAATGGATTCTTTCATGCAAGCTGCTCTTCACTTTCTGTTGTCTTCCACAAGGACAAAAAACATTCCGCTGGGTGTCCTCTTGACACTTGCAGGCCATAGATCTCTTTCATCTTCTTTTCTCCCTTTCCTTTTCTCTTTTACTTAAGGATCCACCTGAATTGCATTCAGCCGAATTGTTAACTTTTTGTTCATCATTTGTGTTTGTGCCTTTTGTGTCAGTGAATGAAAGAGAGAGGGAGCAAAAGAGTTGAGACAGGAAGAATGTGAAGGCATGTTTGTGTGCCGGAGGGTGGTGGTGGTGGTGGTGGGGGTGGGGGGGTTCGGGGGGGTGGTGGTGGGGGGGCATTAGAGAGGGGCAGGGGGTCAAGAAGTAGTAGATGAGAGCAGGGGGAGGGATTGGTGGGCTCGGACAGGGCAGGGGAGGTCAAAGAGGACTGCCACAGAAATGACGTCAGAGACAAAGCTATAATCCCCTAGTCTTTTTTTTTCTCCCTCCAAACTCTTGTCTGTGCAAAGGGCTGGCGGCGGGCTCATTTGTGGCTGACATAGTTGTCCGTGGGGAGCAGGACGGGAGGCAGCTTGCTGGGCAGGCTGATCAGGGGCCTGTGGAAGTCCGCCTGCTCCTGGGCCTTGATTTTCTCGGCCTGCCTCCGGTACTTTCTGGCCTTCAGGATGGCGGGGACGCCCCTCCGGAGCCGCTGGGCCGCCTTCCTCTGCCACACCTCGTATTTGGAATACTTCACGGTCACATGCTGCTTCCTTGGGACTTCCTATTGTCGGTTGCGGGGGGGCAGGGGGGTGGAGAGGGGGGAAGAGGAAAAAAGGGAAAATAGGGAGTCAGTTCATTAGGGTTGATAAGATACTGTGCAAGTGGTTATTACAACAGAGGAAAGCCTTGTTTATTTTGAGAAAACATTTGGTCATTGTTGGGTCAGTGGAATGGAAATCAAATGTCATTCTTAAACCGCCGAGCGTCATAACAGACTCGGCTTGCCTCCGACTTGTCCTTGTTTTGATTTCCTCGACTGAAAGAAGCTGTCAACAAGTGCTTAGTTCAGCCTCTTTAACATACTGTCAAAAGGAAGGGCGGTCACTCCCCTCATATACATATGAGGAACAAGTCATTGTTCGCCCCGACGATCCACTAAACCGACTCACCCCCAACAGACTGAGCGGAGCGACGCACAAACACGTTCTCGTTTTAAAACCTCTTTTCTTACACAACAAACTCTGTGCTGCGACAGCGCCGGGGAGCGAGAAGAAGCAAGTGGGAGTGGTAGCGGCTAGAGCTACAATTTATGCGTGAGTAGCCAGTGCTCTGTCTGAATGGCTTGTTTTGGTCCTGCCACTTGAAGAGTGTTTATCCCCCTTCATTCACTCCAGGCCTGCTCAATAGCCTAGGAACAGCTGGCCCTCGGAGCAGGCTGTACCCATCAACTCTCCCTGCCCGGACCAACTGGGGACATGTCCCAACTAATTCCCCAGCAGGCTCTTTTCTGCATACGAGACAGAGGATCCATTTCTTTGCTGCTGACATTTGCAACGTTTTATGTGTGTTTTTCTTGTTTTGTTTGCGTCACTAGAAATTTCATGCCACTGAAATTGATTATTCAAAGAGCATCTTTCTGGTTTAATGTAAGGGAAAGATGAAGGGATAGCGGGGAAGGATCTTTTTAAGAGGTTTTGGAACGCGGCCACTAGCCGAGTCTTGTGACTCCGGGGAAAAAGACTTTAAACGCTTTGACGATTTCCTCCATGTTTGTGACATATTTCAAAGAGGCTCCGACGGCCAGGTCAGGTGTTTCTGACCACGCAGCTAAAAATGCATGCCAGTTTCGGAGTGCTTAGTGTTCCGTGACTAATAATCACACACTCAGAACACACTGTTTTGTTACGGACCAGCAGTCTCCACATTCTCACAGACTCACACACACAAATACACAAACTCAGGCACATGTGCACATTCAAATGCACACACATACACACACATTCAAGTCTGTGAGTGTGACCCTGCCTCTGCACTAACGTTTCCTGAACATATTCTGCTGCGATTGCCTTGATGTTTTCCACGACGGTCAGCACTTTGCATGGAAGGTAACTGCTTACCGTTGACCATTTAACAAGATAAACCTGTCCTCGCACGGGTTTCAGTCTGCGCTCAGCGACAGGGGCATAGGGGCGAAGCGCAGGGGAGATGGGAGGACAGATAGAGCCGGGGACTGGCATGGGTTCCCATACTGGCGTGTTGTTGTTGAGACGTACCTGTTTTAGTGCGGGCATCACGGGTATGACCTGTAGAGAGGTGGCCGACACGTCCCTTTCGGACTTGGCGGGTTTGGCGCAGTACTGCTCCAGCAGGTTGAGGTCACAGCTACGGAAACAACACTCCTCCACGATCCCACGGTTCTGGGAGCGCCGATTGTTAGTCCTGCTGGTTGGCCTACCTGAGGAGAGACACAGGGAGGGATGGAGGCCATGAGGAGAGGGCAAACAAGGCCTAAGGGTAACTGTCTGACTGGTATACGCGAACTAATACAGAAAACACAACACTGGCAGCGATAATGCATCTAGGTTGTTTTCGCGGGATTACTTTGACAGTCGTAGCAGTCCATTAAACAAAGAGGATAAAAGGAAATCTATGGCCAACTGCAACAAATCGTTTTGTTTGTAGAGGTTAATCTGATTAGGGCTATCTGGAAGTCCTTTAATGAGGGAATACACAAGTAAACACCCTGGCCGGCAAGAAAAAGAGAGTGTTGACAGGGACAGCTAAAGCTCTGAGACAGACCTTTGGGGCGAGTAAATACATAAAATGGACACTCTTCTGTGACCTTGTCCTTTGCCAAGTCAGCAAAAATAAAGAGGATGAGGGGAGAGAGAGAGACAGAGAGAGAGAGAGAGAGAGAGAGAGGGAGGGGAGGGGCAGCAGAGATAATGAGGTAGAGAGAGAAAGAGGAGGAAAAAAGATCCGAGGAGAGAGAGAGAGAGGGTGTGTGAGGGTCAAAACAGAGAAAAAGAATGCAAAACAAAAAAAAAAGGAGGAGAGCGAGACGAGAGAGAAAGCGGTATAGGAGAATAAGGCGAGGGGGTGGAGGGTTAGGAGGATGTTGCACAGGGGAACACACTATCCACGATCAATAAAGGCCTTGTTTGAAGTCCTGCACCCCACACAATGTTGGAGAAATCTCATGAGAGGGGAAGGCCAGATTTGATTGCAGGAAGAGGAACATGAGAGAGAAAGAGAGGGTGAACCAGGGGGAGGAGGAGGAGGAGGAGGGGGGAGCACATCTATGTCGGCCCGAATTGGATAATGATCTTTCTGATTGGAGGGACGCTTCTGTGTCAAGCAGCGCACAAAGACGCTGTCTGTCAGTCAAAGGCAGTGGGTGGGACATAGCTAATATTAAAAAAAAAAAAAAAATTTTTTTTAAAAAGCTATAGGTTGTTTATGCAGGCAGGACAGGAATGGTCACTGAAGAAGGTTAAGGTGCGTGTCAGTCAGTCACAAACACTGCAAACTGTGCAAACACTGTTTAGTAAAGCAAAGGCCATCCATTATCCATTTGAGGATTAACAGCTACCACAATGCATTCACCTAAGGATATTACATGATTACAACTATTTCCATAATTACCACAATGGGGGATCAATGATCATCATTGATGTTAATGATCTTGCCTCTGTCAAAAGACTTAACCTGACATCAAAACCTCCCCCCCCCCCCCTCCCTGAATCACCACTGTGGTCGCCTGGCCTGGGAACATTGGTGCTGAGGTGACTGGTTTGCCTCTTGGGGTGCTATTACTTTTCCCCGCGGAATGCACTGGTAAACAAGCGGCTCATTGTGTCGCATTGAGTCGTGTGTGCCTTCACAGCTCGCCGCCCTTTCATATGCAATCAGAGGTATGGGCCGTAGAGGCAGAATGCGCCCACTCAGCACAGCAGCCAGGACGAGGACTTGAGACACATAGGCGCACAGCTGGCTATAATCTCTCTCTCTCTCTTTCTGAGTGTGTGTGTGTGTGTGTGTGTGTGTGTGTGTGTGTGTGTGTGAGGGAGAGAGTGAGCGAGTGCGTGGAACAGAGCAAAAATACCAAACACGCATACCACACAACCACAGAGTGAGAGATAGTCTCAGCTATCCAAACAGATGTGTGCGCATGAAAGCGCGCAGAGAGACCAAGCAGACTCGAACACTAGTTGAAAATAAAATGCAAATCCATTTTTGACAAATCATACTGGAAAAAAAGAAGAGAAACAAAAAAAAAACCAAGTGAATGACTTGGAACCTACTGAAATAGAAGCCTCTGTCTTCACAGACAAACTGCAGCGCATCCACCAGCTCTCCCCCACACAGCGTCTCTGCCGAGGCCATTTCAACAGCGTAGAGCGTCAGGGCCAGTGCAAACAGCAGCGCACGACTGGACGAAGACATCCTCTTGACCTGCAGGGAGAACAGCAACGTTACACACACCGCAGAATAATGCATCGGTCCAGCGAATGTAACCTCACATTTCAGCAAGAAACCCCTTCAGGAAGAAAAACTGTAACATATTTCCCAATTCACAGCTGTAAAGTCAGATGTAGTTTGCCTGTCAGTGTGTTATATGGGGAGCCATTCTTTATGCATGCTAAGGCAAGCCTGTACAAGATGTACTATGTCCAGTAAAATATGCTATTCTCTAACGTATTGACCTGCCAACTCAAAGAGACTATTGCGTGAGAATTGTGAGGCCAAATTCTCAGTTTTCCTCCACGGTTATTATCAACCCTTGTCACTGTTTTGCACCTGGAAGAATTGCTTATTCTGGGGGAAAAAGAGACAGTATCTCTGGCTGTCACTCTTACACAACTCTCAACAAGTTGCAAGACCGGCTGCTCAATAGTCAACTATCTCAAAAGCCAGACTCAGCATATATTTTCCCCTTGCTCACCCTGAGCTGAGCTCTCTGACCGCAGACATACCGCCCCCTATCTTCCGCCCAGCTGCTTGCTCCGAGTCCAGCGAACGGCGCACAACTAAGACGAGAGAAGAATAAAAAATGCCCCTGAACTCTATTTACTCTCTCCTAACAAGTAACCTGTTGCACACATGGCGCAAAGCTTTAGGCGCACTCCACGTTATCTATGCGTCATGCGAAGTATTCTGCTGCATGCAAATAAAAGATGTCCAGCTGCTCAAATTGCACAAAAAAAAGGGATGCAAGCAACACATCTGCCCAGCCCGAAGCGGCTACTTCACTTACAGCGCCAAGGAAAGATTGCTATACGCCTGCAGTACGCCTTTTAATGCCCGCACCGCACAACCGGAGAGTATAAAACTATTTGTCCCCGTTGGTTACCTTCATTCTGCTGTTTTCCGTTCTTCGGCAGGTGTGGCAAAGTGAGTGGTGTCCGTGTCTTTGCTGGGTCTCCATGTCAGATGGCAGTAGTCAAAACGTTGGGGGTTATTTGGTTGGAGAGATTGCAGGTGAGTTAGTTTCCCAGTTGGTGAGGCTATAGAGATGATGTGTGAGAGGCTGTCCCAAAGACCAGGCGACAGGCAAAAGTTCTCAGGGAGAAGTATTATATACCAAAACACGCCCCTTGCCCCCCTACCCCACCCCCCTTGCTCCTCCTCTCCACCGATGGTACAAAAAAAAAAAAAAATGGTCCAGCGACGTTTTATGGAAAAGTGCGTAAAGGGAGAAAAAGCGAAGAGAGAGAGGGAGAGAGTGAGAGTCACAAAATATGGAACAATTCCACGGGCATTTTCCACGTTTACGCACTGTAACCTACAATCACAATGTTTACACACGGGACACAGACTGAACAGGAATGGAAGTAATTCCTCAGACCCCAAGACAAAATGTCAATGTCTCCGCCCTCCTGTAATTAAGGTTAACATTTAGTGTGGAACGAATCTGGCCAAGGTCTCCGATGGCTCTGCTCTGACTCAAGTTCGGCATTTGGGGCATGTAGTCACTGGGTTCAAATGCTGCTGAGTGTGTGACACTGAAGTGAAGCTTGAAGATGTTCCCATCACTTATGATGGGCCGGTGTTGGTCTGAAACTAAGGGTATAGCTGAAGGGAGTATACACCTGGGATGAGCCAACTCATTCTGTCCCAGAGGATGAGCAGATAGAGACATTAATAGATGGACTGTGGTACTCAGTGACCAAGGTACAGACATGGATGGTCTCAAAACGCGAGGTCATCATGAGAGCAACATCATATGATGAAGAGAAAGGGGGAGAGGAGAGAGGGATGGATGGATGAGTGGATGAGGAACAGGTGTGCATGCAGTGAGAACAGGAGCATCAATATTGACAGATGGCACTTGGTTGTTCACACTTAGAAAATGACTACAGCCGTTAATACATCATTCATACACTGTGGATCACACATGGACTCACTCTGTCTTTATGCAGATGTAGCCTGAGCATCAATTTCACAATAGTCTATAGGGTGGCAGAAAATGAGCTGGAAAATCTGATTTTACATATAGGCAAGCACATTCACTTTTTTTTTTTTTTAAATATTGTAACCTTGTATGAGGGTTCCCTTGTATGAGCATGGCTTCTGCAAAAGGTGCATGTCTTCAGGCTGACACCTAGTGGCCCTCTGCAGAAGCTCCGTTTGTTTGTCTGGGGCTCCCAGCAGGTTGGAGAACAATGCACAGGACTGTTGGTCAGGAGCCCAGGCTTGGCCCTCAGGGTGGCACACCGACACTTGTATCTCAATCAAGAACCAACACACCTCTTACCAGTATGGAGGCCAGCAGGAGCTACAGGTCTGGACTGTACTCCAAAGCAAACCACCTCTGACAAACATTTGATTTGACATGCACACAATTACACACTGTTCCTAATTGCCCAAGAAAAATACAGTAGATCCATTTGGTGAATGAGAGAGTAAAACAGAGTGTCTGTACCCTTCATTTCGTTGGTTGTCATATGGCACTGTATACTATTTTTTGATGCTGGCAAATAAGGCTACCTGTTTTCAGTGTCTCCATTTCTTCCATCCTCTTGTCCAGAAGTTTATTTTTGTCATTCAAATGCTTATTAGCTTGTTTAGTTTTACATCTCATAACGTTGCAAAATAGCCCATTGTGGTTGGAGGCAGGAGGAGAGCATTAAGAAGATTTCCTCCTTTAATGGGCTCAGTAGGAATTTGCTGTGATTTCAAGATGAGAACGGCACATCTTACTGGACTGCGCCCTCTTGTGGCAGACAGATGCATGATCATTATAAAGCCAGGATTATTATAATGATCCTTTAAAATATATCGTGTGGTCAATTATAATTTAGTGATTTGTGTTAACGTGTCTTGACTGATAAGACATGAGACGAATAGATAAGCTTAGAATAAACAATCAATGTGTATTTATTCACAGCAGTTGTGTTTGCAGAGATTAACTGTAGCAGATAGGCCTTGATAGATTATTAAAACATGACAGCAAAAGTTTATGCTAATTTGTTATTATTTATTATTTGGTAGATTATTTTTACCGAAGCACTACAATTGACAGTTCATTACATGGAGAGTATGTTTTTTTTTTTAATATTCTTTTTATTATGCATTTACATTGCAAGACGAAAATTGCATAAATCCTGAACAGCAAATAAGAGGTAATACCCAAATACCAGATTCACATATTTGGAAAATAAATAAACTCTTTTACACACAAGGAGTAGATTTTTTTTTTAAATAAAATAATTTGTATTATATGATTAAAATATACATTTTATTCTCCATTATAACATTACATTTATTTGATTTTAAAATAATAATACCATAATACCATTTAGTCTTCTTTTAACACATTCATTATCACAATTCCCTTTGATTTGGTTCAGATTTTGACACAACAGAGTTTGGCTTTAAAAGCATGAATGGCCCAATGGGTACAACCCCATCATTTCTTCACATTACTAAACTGACATCACCGGTTCAAATGAATCCACACCCAGTGAGGCGTTAAACATCTTTGGAAAAGTTGCCTGCACTGCGCGTTGAGGTTTTAATGGTCAACCAGCCAAGCCATTTCAAGCAACAACTCATAATAACTAGAAGCATACTGGAGGTACGGCACAGGAACTTGAACACATGGGTCTCGTCACACGTCAGACGTCACGGAGCAGAGCGGCACAGAGCAGCGGGATGGTCACAGACAAAGGGGGGGGAGGGGGGGGGGGGGGCATCATCATCATGACAAAACACTGAGGGCGTCGGTCAACATCTTCAGATCGTCCTTCACAGACTCCAGGCCTCCTCGGATCTTCAGGGGGTTGTCCAGCACCTCCACGCTGCTGGTGTACGGGTCAAACCTCACAGAGAAGGGCCGCTTGATGCCGGACACATACGACCTGCCAAGGAGCAGTGGGTAAAGTGTAGGGTATGTGTAGTGTTAACAGGTATGAAAAAACTACTACAAGTAGGTCAGTGGTTGACCTTTTCTTGAATGTATGTCCTGAGCTTGCCCCGTCTGAGACTTTGTAAACCCAAATATTTCACTTGGCCAAGGGAAATTCCCCTTTACCTGACTAGTAGATGTTTGGTTTCCCATGCTGGAGACCCCAGTTGGAAGTTGGTCTGCTATATATGCATACTCCGTACTTCATGGACACTGAAATTTCCTGTTTCCATCAGCACTCCTATATAATGATATTCATAGTGTGCTCTATTTCATATTTACTATGTCTTTGCAAACATTCCCACGCCGATATTGTCTCATCCAATATGGGAGAGATGTCATGTGCAGTATCCTACTAGAGACCAAATACTGTCAAAACACTCAGTAAAGCTACTTGTTTTGCAGGGCAACATTTGATCTGGTCGCCAAGTAAAACTACAGCGTTTTGCCTTGGTAAGAAAGAATACATTGGTAACAGCTGTCTTCTGGCTGCTATGGCTGACCTACAAAAGTTTGTGGCCTCAGGCGTTGGCTGGCTGTTCTCTGACCTTGTCCTTACATAACCTCTCTCTCTCTGTCTCCCTCTCTCTGTGTGTTTGTGTGTATGTTTTTGTGTACTCGCGTGCGTGTGTGTGAGTGCAAACAGACATGCGTGTGGCGCGGCACCTAAGTTTCTCCTTGGCGTCTGGAAAGCTCTCAGAAACAAAGTAGACAGGCTGGTACGTCTGGTCTTGATAGGGCTGCACTGCCGCGGCCTCTGGGTCAAACTCTCTCCTCTCTGGTTCGTCTGACAGTGAGTGCTGGACCGGTGGAAAAAAGATGGAGGGGTCAGGCTTCCAACATGTTGCATTTTGTTATACAGGAGAAGAAAAGCACAGTAGGCGGAGACGAGAGAAAACGTGCTGGTACGCACCACAAGCTCCCCATATGAAGAGAGCAGTCCAGCTCCGTAAGCCTTCACCTCCCCGTTCTGTTTACATAAGCCAAACTCCACGGTGAACCAGTACAGCTGACAAAAAAAGAAAGAGAGAGAGAGAGAGAGAGAGAGAGAAAGAGAGAGAGAGAGTGGTAGAGAAAAAGACAGATAAACAGGTGTGAAAATCCAATCAATTATGTATATTTTCCATTTTACAGAAGTGTTTTTGGAATTGGACGAATCAATACTTACCGTGGACAGTTTCTCGATATCTTCCTCTGAAGCCCCCAGTGAAGCCAAACCAATGTTCTACAAGGAATATTAGATTAACTGTTACCAGAGCAAAATAGCACAGCACAAAAATGACTTGTAAAGTCTATAAGACTGATTTCATCCTCACCTGTGAAAACTGGGCAAAAGTCCGGTCTGCCAGCATGGGAACATGGCCCAAAAGTTCATGGACACAGTCCCTGAAGACACGGAGGGAGAGAGAGAGAGAGAGAGAGAGAATGAATGAGACAGAGGGACAGAGACAGAGAGCTATGTGTTTTGGTTTGGAGAGAGGCTTATGGAGCTTTGGACAGTGGTATGGCTTCACAAAGTCATAGACAGAGAAATAGACGACAGAGAGATTTAGAAGGTGTGTGGAGGGATTTGATGGAAGGAGTGAAGGTAGCCGCAGGTGTACTCACGGCTCTGGGGAGTGCATAGGAGAGGAGGAGTGGCGGATGTACTGGGTACACTGGAACACCCGGAACGCCAGACTGGCCAGGAAATCTCTGGCTGAGAGCAAACCTGCTACAGGACGCAACTGGAACCCTGTACGCTCTGTGTGTGTGTGTGTGTGTGTGTGTGTGTGTGTGTGTGGGTGTGTTGGGGGGGTGAGAGAGAGAGAGAGACACATAATCAAACTCTGGGGTGATGGGTAATCTCATTTCAGTTTCATTCCAAAATGAGATATCACTATTTTTTTTTTTTTAAATGACACCCATTCTCCCACATTGACTGCTGGCAAGTTCAGCACATTATGGGTTAGTACTGAAGTTAGGAGTCATCTTAAAACATTTGCTCATAAATCAATAAATCAAATATTGCCTGATGAATTTCAGGTAGCAAAACTTTTCCAAAAACCCTCTGTATCTTTCCTTTCATCATTTCTTATCCCGTCTTTACCTTTGAGGAAGCGCGACACATCTTCCAACTGGGGGATGTTGTCTGGACTGTACCCACAATGCCTTTCCAGCAGGCGGAAGGCCTCAAGGTGTTCACTGCAGGCATGGGTGGTGTACAGGTCCCTCAGGGTTGAGTACACTTCCCTCCTAGGGATCAGGATCATATAACTGCATGATAATTCTGATTTCCTTTTTTCAAACAAACTGTTTTTTACGGTCTTTGTGAGCAAATGACAACTGGTGGGAAAATTTGACTGAGGTATGGCAACAAAGAGTGTTGTGATAAAGATCAAACAGTGTAAATCTCTCTCTAAGTACAAATGTGTCAGCTTTATGATTGTATCTCCAGATGATCAGAAAGGCAGCTTTAGCAACAGGTGCTTGATGGTGTCATTATAGACTTTCAGTGATGGCTTTTTGGCTGATACCTTCACACTGTCCAAGCCAAAACAATGCTACTTTTTGATAAGAGTGAGTGAAAATCCATTCACTTGTAAACAATCCCCGTCAAACCTTTGTTCTCAGCCCGCAGTGACATTTTTTTACGCTCAATCTAAAGCCGTTATCTAGACGCTTTGATAGCACCCTCCATCTGTAACTAATTTACCAAATCACCGTGAAAGGCAAATCATAACCCTCTGACTCACAGACATGTACAGCAGCAACGCTATGAAACTGACTCATTGGAGAGTGAATGGACGCGTTGATATTGACACAGCAGGGGGTTCAAACAGAGTGTGCTCATATGAAAAACAAGTGATTGGTATTCAGCGTGAGCTGTGACTTTTTACTCGATTGTCTCCATATGCACATAAGATTTGACTGAGTAGCAATTCAACGCTAGCATACAGTGATTAAAATAATGAGCAGAAGGGTAAAGAAGCCCTTACCATGTGCCAATCTCCTCTTCTGTGTACTCCACTCTAACAATCGACTCCCCACTGAGGACAGCCAGAAACAGAATATCAACAACTATATCAGGAATATTCAATGTTGCGCTTTTTTGCCCTTTTTATTGTAGATTAATGCTTATTTTACAAATGGAAGGCTGTGCAGTATGAAGACAAAGGATTGTATCTCACTGTCTGTATCTGAAGGCAATGTCTCCAATCATCTTCCTCCTCTGTCTGTAGCCGGGGTCTGAGTAGCCCTGTCCAAAACAAACACGCCCAACCCTGAGATAAGATCGCCTGTCTATGCCATGACACAACAGCGTAACAGCCATGCAATAAGAATTTCTGTCTTAGCATACAGGCAGTTGATGAAGGAGTTACTCACAGGATGGTCTTGATCTAAATCTGGATCAAATTTTGTGACCAGATGATGACATTTGTCCAACTCTATTATTTTCTTTGGGAACCAATGAACTGGTCGAGAAAAGAACAAAAAACACATGACGGGAAAATTCAAAAGCAATGTTTTTCTGATAACTTCTGCAAAAGACAGAATACGTATCAAAGTAGGATTTCATGTCATAGGAATTTCTGTAATAATAGCAGTGAAAGGGCCTTACATTTGACTTCTTTGGTGGTTCTGACATCCTCTGCGATCCTCTTGATGGAGCTGATGAGCGTGCCGACATCTGACAGGTGCACCTCACAGCGGACAAAGTACTCCAGGCCCTCCTGGCTGTCCTTGGACTTCCTGCACGGCCGCGTCTCCAAATGGTGAATCTTAGCCTCAAATGTCTGAAACACAATAAACACACCAAAGTGATAAAGAATTGTATGGGAAGTCAAATATGGGCTGATGAGGAGAGAGGGATGGAATTATGTAACTGGGTAGAGCACAAGTGCGTGTGTGGTGGTATCTAATTTATATACACTGGAAGGCAGGGCTTCAAAAACATTTTTGCAAGTAACCCCACATTGAGATTGAAAAATTTCTCTGAAAATTTAAAATGCATGAAAACGCATGTTGTGCCTCTCACATCTTTGCTAGCCATATGACAAAGGAAAATACATTTTTAAAAATATTTAGGGGAACAGAAACCAAGCTGCAGGTCCATGACAACTGTGTCTGGTAGGCTTGTTCACAAACACAGGATCTGATCTGCATTCTTTCCAGTTACCAGCCTCAAGTTAAATTACTTCCAATTTTCACAATGCCCAACTAATTGCCACTCCATTTCACTTTACAGGTATTGAAATATCTTCTCTGTAAAAAGATTAATTTGAACAAAGCATAATACCAAAGCCTTAGAATTTTTTGCTAATATCCCTTTTACAGTTACCCTGATTGTAAGTAAAGCATATGGCACATTGCACGTTTTGTATTCTATCGGACTAAACAGACTATTGAACTGACCATGTTGCCATTCAACCAAAATTGGCTTGACTCCGTGGAAGTCAGGCTCTGATATTTATGGTGAGGACTTCATTGAAGTGTGTAAGCCAATACATAGAACTGAACTCTATTTGCCCATAACACTGAAGCTATCTTAAATATATTTTTATACGTTTTAAAACATCTTAATCTCGAAACCCAGTTTTCCTCGATTAATCTGTTATGGTTTAACAGAGTAATATAATTTTTGAAAATATTCTGCTCTCCATATAATCATGTACGGATGTCTTGTGATACCTCGAACACTTTGAGCGAGCGTGACAGCGCAGGTGTCTTGGAGTTCCTCAGAGTGAAGAAGAGGTTGACAAGAGCTTTTCCATCCTCCTCCTCAAACACTATCTGTTCGCTGGCCTCCGCCGCCTCTGCCGCTGCAGCGGCGGCTTCCCTCTCCTTTCGTGCGTCCTCGATTAAGCTTTGCCGCCTTCCGACGAATCTTGGAGACTGTGCCAAAAGAGAAACCAAAGTCCTGAGTCCTGCACATGTGTCGAGGCTATTCCTGTAAACACATTTATTTTGCTCGCAGACAGAGCACACAGACACAACAAAAGACCAAAGTAGTTGTGGACTTTGCTTACCTTTTGGATATCCTTTTGGATATCAGACGGGAGCGCTTTACATCTCCAAATGCGCATTAGAACGGCAAGGCAGTCTATGTAAACCTACGGCATAGCTAAGACTCAGCAAGAAATATAGCTTCCACAATGCATTTGTTTTTTTACTAAAATTGTATTTGAACTGCTAATTGTGTTTCCCTATATCTATAATATCTGGCGCGCATCAGGCACCGCCGCTGCGTAATGGTGACCTCGCCAAGCTCTCCGCGCGCAATACACCAGCTTGTGATGGTCCTCTAAACAGTTTGGATATAAAACTCTTTTCATCATCTAAGACTGTCCCTTCTATCTCAATAGAGTCTAAAATACAAACTTGTAATGTGAAAGTGAAGCAGTTGATGTTCCTTACCGTCACAGAGTCAGACCGCTCCAGCTCGGACGCTGCCCTGCGGATGCTCTTTGTCGAGGACGTAGAGCCGCTTGAAATGGGCATGTTTAGGTTTTTGGTGCAGAAGAAGTCTGTCAAAGTGTGAATGAAGTGAGGATGTAATTTCTCGGGCTGTGCTGTGCTGTGCGCGCAGAGGTTTTTTTCGGGCGGCCAGGTTTCCTCTCTTATTTATGGGGGTCATTTGTTTGTGATTCCTGACGTCAAGCCCTCCCATCCCACTTATCAAACAACGCACAGCATCCAGCACGCAGCCACCCTTTGACTTAATTCTTATTTAACGAAGCTAGAGGCAGTACAAAAGGCTATTTTCGTATGGTTTCCTGTTGTTGCCTAATGTGCCACATTATCAGGGGGAATTATTGATTTCCAATATTCCGATATTTACAATGACCAATTTGAAAGTGTGAGTAAAGCAAGCAGTGGCAATACAGGGGACTGGAGTAGTTTCCTGGCTCAACTTACAACTATATGAATCCATCAGTTTCTAATGATTATTAACCCATCAATATGTATAGTTTTCCATATATCGGGAATTGTTTCAGCCTATGTAAACACTAAAACTAAGTGGGTTTGTTTAATTTAATTTATCTATCTACTTTTATACACACACTATTTAGATATACACACACTATTTATATATACATACACTACACAGTGAATATTTTTTTAATAAGAGTGTATTCCTAGATGGGTGGCACATTAACAGTCTTCTAACAAGCATAGAGTGTTGATCTTATGACATATTATAATTTATATTAAAAAAAAAAGTAGTTGTATTGCACTGATGAAATTATCATTTTGTTATTTCCTATAGTTAATTATCATTTTGATATTTAATACAGTTACTTAATATTAAAGGAGAAACTTGAAAAAATATTTAAATAGTTGAATTCCTGCAGCAGTGCTTGATACTACTTAATATCTGTCTAATACCACTTATATGAATGTAGTTTTTCTTTTGAGTTTTTTTTTTTTTTTCCTCCAACAATGTATGTACTGTATGTAGCCACCAGTCAGATGCAATGACAGACAACAGGACAGGCTACACACTGTAGTCATGTTTGGACAGTACATGAAAGCCTCAACCTCAGGGCTTTATATAAAGGTTAGACCAGAGAAAAGTCAACTGTGGAAAATTAAGTCACTTTATCAGCTCAATCCAATCTGCACCGCTCCTCACAAATTAGATTCTGAGTGTAGAAAAAACAACAAAGGAGGAAAAAAGAGAACTACAGGTTGTTTTCCTGTTTGGGCCGCTCTGTCTGTTTCTTACCTCAGCAACAACAGCATCAAGTGAATTTGCAGCGCTTATGGCTGGGGGCGTCGGTGGCTAACATGATTGTAAAGTGATGTACAGTGGCCAGAGGCGAGGAGAGGTAAAGGGATTATCCCTGGACCTTTGGCCACATGCTGCCACAGCCAGCGAGCTCGCAACGGTGCAGAGGAGGCAGAGGGGGCCGCAGTGTGACTCTTCCCCCAGCCTGAACACACAGCCTGAAAATGCTAAAGAGCGCTGCTGTAGCCCAGGGCACAGACAGTGGCAGGCCCTTCCTTTATTGGGGGAGGACAGACAGAGTAGGAAGGAAGGAAGATAAAGCAAACTGACATTAAGACATAAACCACAGCGATTTTCCACCTTGTTTAAGCCTATTTTCTGCATGGAAACAGCTTCAATTGGTATATCTTTAGAAACAAAGCATTATGGGTTTTGTTTTTATCTATCTTGCGCTTTCTTGAAAGTGGCATGACATAAAAGAATGAGCAATAGGCAGAAGCTTGACATTTATTCAGAGATACGATGATCTACTTTGTGGTTTGTTGCGTCAGTGTATTTAGGTTTATTCGATATAAGTTAACTGACTTAAATCTTTCAACTGACTCTGAAGGGTAGTGCGTTAAAAACACTGTTGGAGATTATGTGCCTCTGAGTTAGAGAATTCAGATTAGTTAATGTGGTAATGATTTAGAAATTGTATTTACTAGTAATGCTCCCAAAAGCAAGTCGAATAGCCAGAAAGCATTACCATCCAAAGACACATCCCCGAAAAACAATAACCACAACATCCATTTATTATAAAATTGAATATCTTTTTAAGTCAGTCCCGGAAAAAAAAAAAAAACAGCTAATTGTATTCTAAAACCACAAGGGACTTAATGGAAATACAGCAGCCCAGGTTCATCCAAGTTCAACCAAATTTGGTCTGTCTGAGGAGTGGGAAGTGGAGCTACAGGCTGAATGAGGATCAAGATAAACGGATATCCTTCCTTCTCATCCCTCCAAATGTCTGCTTCACTGTGTCAGTCCCTGTTTATCAAGACCAGCCCATTACTGGCCGTTTGAAATCGCCCAGAGAGGAAGGTTTCCCGATCTTCCCTCGTTTTCTCGCTATACAGTCAGCTTGGACATATTCATTTCCAATCTTTAATATGTTAAAGGGGCATGTCATTACAATTCCAAAGTGTCTAATCTGTGCTCACAGGGGCCCGACATGAGAGAGATTTAAGGGTTGTGGAAGTGGATTACCATTCAAGATGAACTGGTTTTAAAGTTTTGACGCTTATATCATGTGACCTGTACCTTACCAGACTCTTGGTGTGGTGTAGGCTGGCTAGGGGTGCAGCTGAGTCCTTTCTGGCCCCCTGTGGTTAGGCTGACTCATCGCCACCACTGAGTCAACCCCCATCATTGCTCATGCCAGGTATCGAGGCCACCTTTTGTTAGAAATGTTACACTTGAAGAGGCGATATCTCTCTGCCATTCATCTCTCTGTGTTTATCCAATTCCATCTTCCTTTCTGGAAGTGTTGCTGGGGTCCACAAATGACACCGGGATGATAATTATTACAATTATGTATTGATTCAATGGCAGCGTTGTGGCATTGTGAGCGTCAGCTTTCCCCTGCATAATTGTGGGACTTCAGACGGGCTAATTGCAGCTAATGCGAACAGCTGGGCGATTATTCATCGTCCTCCACTTTTCTTTTCTCTCTCTCTATTGAGCGATGCTAGTCGTCTTTGTGGGGGTCATTAGACTCATCCAGTTGATGAGGAGAGAAGGAAATACAAATAAATGTTCTATTAATCAGAATAATGTTGGGTAAACAGCATCATAATAAGCATATCCACTTGTAGTGCATATGGTGGCTGACTAGCCTTACGATCGTGAGTTGGCTGGTGCTGAAGTGTGGGTGATGTGTGTGTGTGTGTGTGTGTGTGTGTGCGTGTATGTGTGTGGCAGCTATTCTATATGCATATTTGTATAAGAATACAAATATACAAATTGTGTAAGAATGACAGAGGGATGATGATGATGATGATGATAACAGTGTATTCTCTTTCGGTACAGTGACTGTCACTCATTGTCCCCTGAAATCGGAGCACTCTTATCTTTCAGATGTTCTCCGCACAGCAACCTGCACTCCTGTCTCAAACTGTTTGTTGTGATGATATTTGATATCTGAACCCTAATGGAAACATGGAATTCAGAGGAACACATGCTGAGGAAAGGGGAACTCTGCAGTGGTGATGCTTGAGCCGTCTGTCTGATGTCTGCTCAAGTCTGTTTGATTCTCTTTTGTGTGGAAAGTCAGGATGCATTGTGCTTTAGATTTGGATCTCGGCTTGTACATGCAATAGACACACACACACACACACACACACACACACACACACACACCCCCACACAAACACACCAACACACAAAGAGACAGAGCTTTCATTTTTGAAAGGCTTAACATCTTCAAGTATGAAAATAGTGTTAATGGTAGATTTTTACAATTGTCACAAATACGACAATGTATTTGCCATTAAAGCTTTATGTTTTGTGGCATGCCATTCTCATACTTAAATGTTGTAATCAAGTAAATTAAGAATATAGTTAGTCCGTATTCTCAAAAAAAAGATATACAGTATTTATGGTTGGAAGAGCATGACAATGTAATCACAGTCAACTGCAAACCAAAGTGATATCTATAAGGTAAAAATATGACAAGGCTAGAGAATAACTGCTGAAAAAATAATTGGCAAAAACTATTATTCAGTCAACATTCAATGAGTCATGAGGTCCTCAACATTTGCATGGCTCGACGGCATTAGGCATCTTTATTCCATGTAAGCCTTGTGCTCTCATGAAATAATGCACAACAATCATTTGTTATCCTCTCTCTTTTTTTTTTTTTAACAGAGCGTCTGTGACCGGCGATGGCAGTGATTGCTTTTGCATGTGTCAAAATACAGCTGCCAAGTGGAATGACTAATCACACAGAGTGCTCCTCCACTGCCTCTGTCTACATGTGTAATTTGACAGCGGTGGCAGAAAGTGTTTCTGGGGTGGGCGAGTGGTTGAGGGAGTGATGCTCAATGGTCCGTGTTGACTGCCGTCAGCACGTCGGTGCCATGGCGGCCCGTAACTGCGGCTGTGGCTGTGACACGACCAAACATATTATCAACCGGCTGTTGTGACCCTGTCACGGCCCGGGCTGTCACCACTGGGACCTGGCTTAAGTATAGTTTTCCCATTCATACTTTAAACAGAACCTGATTTTCAAGCCTCTAGACTATAGGCTATACACACACACACACACACACACACACATTCACATGATGTGAAAGTGTAGTTTAATGGGATCCCATTATGGCTAAACAGAGAGGGTTGACTGAAGATTTCCAAATTGACCAGAATGACTAAACTGATTGTCTTCATTTGCTCCTGAAGGGAACATATGATTCCTGTCGTGTGTGAGTGGCACATTTACCCATTTAGAAAATGAACAGCAGGTTATGACAAAACATGAACAAAGCCCGTATACCTGAATGTACTTGGACAGTTGAGACCTCAAATTAGAAAGAGATAGTGTATGTGAAGGTGACCCACCCAAGTGTTGTTGTCATTTCGGGGCTCCTGAATTGTGTCCCGTTCCTTTTATTTTTCGTCTATGTCGAAAATTAATAGGATTTCTGTTTCCCATTTACCAATCATTTAGTCCTTTAAATATGTGAAACCATAACATTAGATATATCACAGGGCTATTTATTTATTGTATGTGTTATCAACTATCTATTTTAAAAAATATATATTTGCAAACTAGGCATCAGTACCAAATGCTGAAACTAGTTAATGCTGCTGTTTTTTTTACATTTTTTCATTGCGGCTTCAAAACTGGTCCACAAATAGAGACATCCATATTAAATCCAAAGATCTTAAACAAAATAGTCACATCCCTTTTCATTCTCCCATTAGTCTGACAAGGTGATGGAACCGGAATCCCTTATTTGGGCAGAAATATTTACGTCACCCTTCGGTGGTCTGTAAGCATCTTTTCAAATAAAGCATGGCAGTGAAATATGGCCGTGTTCTCAGCCTGTCCATGACAGATAGCTGTTGAAGCAAAGCAATGGCTTTATCTTTTCTAAGCTACTTTTTGATGCTACTTTTCCATATGTTAACGATGCTTTGGGCAACGTGTGTGCCTCTCTCGCTCGCTCTTTCTCTCTCTAGCAACATGTGCCTTTCCAAATGTCACCTCTGATAACTGCATCCAGATATCTATGTGTCATGTCGAATCTGCCCAGCAGGAGACAAATTCATGTGAGCAATTTTTACTCACTCAACAATGATTTCCATCAGTCACCATAAGTGGTTTAAGAACTCACTGGTCGCAAATCAGTTTCTTTCAGACTTACAGGCTACATTGACACTGCCATCAAATCTGTTTTTTTCACCAAAATAAAACTATTTATTGGCATTGTTGTTTTGTGAGTGGTGTCCATTATCATATACATTCACATACACGCATACACTCTATTTCCTTAAACCCGCAACAAATCCAGAGAGGCAGCACTCGCAACTCAGCACCTTTCTGACCTGCTCGAGTGTACAGAAACATAAACCTGTTTGTAGACGAGTAAGCACCTCTCATCCAACCATTTGTCCTGTGCTGGGGTCAGGGAAGCAGCATAATGACGCTGTGGCAGCACCCATTCCCCCTCCAGCAGTGACACACGGCTCTGTGGCTGGAGAGACTCCTGATTAGATTTACCTTTCCTTAATGGGCCCCTGTCAGCCGGCAGCCCGGGGGGCCGTGCTGCAGCCACACGGGACGAGAATCAAGCTGCTGCAGCCTCAGATAAACCTCACCTCCAGTGTTCCCACTGCTCCCACTGTCACTCATACATCCATACAGCATTTACCCATTTAATAATGATAATAATAATACTTTTTCATAGAAATAAATGTCAATTTCACTACTCTTAATCACCGATTGATGCCATACAATAGTGATTCAACCTATAACCAGCTCATGACAGCTTTTACGTTTGCTGTTCTAAACACCTGGTACCAGATAGGACAAAATTGATGGAGGCAGCAACAGTTTGTTTGCAATAAATATAAGAACTGGGTAGAAAATCCAAGGGACACGAAACAGATTCGCTCAGCGGTGGGTAAGAAAACACAAGAAACATTAGACATAAGAAAACATCCGTCTCCGCACGAAAACTAGAGTGAACATCTGCCTTTCCAAGATGAAGAGCACTCAAAGATGAGAAGGGACTGAGGACAGATGCAGATGTGTCTCATTTTTTTTTGGACCGGTAGGTTTTGCTGTCGTTTATTAGCCACAGTCTACACTGAATGTCTTCATTATTATGTTGGACCAGTGCCTACATTTAGTTGCAGCTTGTTACATCTATAGCTACCATTAGCGTTCTGGAAGCTAGTAGCGTAATGCTCACTCACTTATTAGCCAGCCTGCCGAGGGCTTGGCTGTAACCTTATTTGATGAAATCTAATTCATAGCTAGTTAATTTCGACCGTGTGATATTTGCTGCCCTAGCAACATTAGCTGCACACATTGTGACTTTGTCTTCAAAGTCTGTTCAGCTGTGTATTGATGGCAAGGCAATTATCTAATGTTGATCTAACGTTATAAACAATGTTGCTTTTGATGACACAAGCATCAAGTAGCTCTGTCATATCTACAGATCTCTTTTAGTTGTCAAACATCATGATGTGATAAACATCACGTTTGTCACATCATAAACGTTTCACAGGTAATTTGAATAACGGCAAACTCATCTGTTCAGCTCGTCAAGTTTAGTGACAGCCTAGCAGGTTGAAAGTGCTAACTTAGGTGTAGCCTATTGCTAACGCTGTCTGCTTATATAATGTTATCAGTTGAGTATTTGCTTGTGGCTAACAATTGTAACTGATATGTAGTAATAGTCTATCTAAATAATTACCACATTGATTTATTAACCATGTTTGATATACAGTATGTACATAGTGTAGATATTACCGCTTCTGTAGACATGGTTGATCTTAGGCACTGGGTGTTTGTTTGGGGGGTTCAAGCTATCTACGACACCATAAAGTTTGTATTTTAAAAATCGAATTACATATGCTATGCACTGCAAAATGATTGGGGGAAATGTATACTAGATGCAGACAGTAGGAAATGGGCAGTAACATTCTCCTTTAATCGATTTTCTGAATCTCTGATAAATGATAACAAAGTAGGCTAAACATGTCTCCATTAAAAGAGAGAAAAAAATGCCCAAATGTTTCCATGAAAAGACAGTGATTATACCCAAATGTATCACTACCACACTACGAAACATCGCTGGACAGGCAACTTTACATTTTGCCCCAAACGGAAAAGCTGTAAATGCTTCCCTTGAATGCTTCTCTTCCTCTTCCTCAACAATATGGATCAAACTCCCCTGCATGTACTTGGGTGTTGAGTCAAGATTTGCCACATATTCACGGCAAGAACTGAACAACCAGTCAGGAGCCTCCAAAGAACCATGAGGGGACAGTAGTGGGTCTTTGTATCATGGTAGTACTATAGCACCACTATCCTCATCAAAGAACCACTGAAGAACCAGAATTTACCAAAGTCACAAGATGTTCTTCAATACACAATCATCTACAGGAGTCACCTGGTTTCAACTCGTCATCCTACTATAAAATGAGGAAAACTCTGTCCGTCCGTCCGTCTGCCTGTCCGTCCGTCCGCATCCATTTTGCTCCTCAACGGGTTGGCCAATCAATCTGAAACTGCGCATGTGCATTGTGCATTGAGCATTGGCATAGGCAGGGACTGACGGAGCTGATTTTTTCCATTTTCCCAAATTTACGCAGTTTATGCGCCTTTTTGGCCAGTCTGCACGTAGTTGCGGCGCGCGCATCCCCGGGTATGTACCAATACATCCATGGTATGTACTAGTGTCCTTGAAATGTGTGTTTATCAATCAGGAGTGTATAGGACTTAAATAACAAGATCTTCTTAAGTACGCAATCATGTTTGTACAGTTCAAGATGACATGGAGCTTTTCAGGAGTGGTACTCTCCATGTCCTTGAAACATGTGTTTATCAATCAGGAGTGTATAGGACTTCAATTACAAGATGTGTCTCAACACACAATCATATTTGTACAGCTTAATGTAATATGGAGCTTTATAGGAGTGGTTTCAACTCTCTATGTGCTGAAGCGTGTCTATTATTCAGGAGTGTGTAATACTTAAATAACAAGGTGTTCTTTTAAACACAGTCATGGTTGTACAGCTTAAGGTCTTATGCATCTATCTATAAAATAACTGAATTACATCTTGGTGGCTCTACATACCATATACACCAGTGTTTCACCAGTGGTTTGGGGTCATTTTGGTTTTGGTTCATTGTCTGTCCCTGTTTTGGTGTTTTTCAATGCAGGTTAAAGCCCTAAATGCGTTCTTATTTTAAGAATTTATTATAAGTATTAATTGTAAACATTAAAGACAATTATTATACTGGGGTAATTATACTGGGGTAAATTATGATTTTTTTTAATTTTTATTTTCTCGAGCATTGGATGCGGTTAGATGTGATTTAGTGGAAACGAAACACCAATGTACAGTACATGCAACTGCAGTTGGGATAGGTTTGAACAGCTTCTGTCTTGTTGCATCTGACTCTTCTCCTCTCTCTCTGTATATATGGACACAAAAACCAATGAAACACAACCTACTCTCATTTTTAAAAATAGTTCAGTTGGTATATTTGCAGACAAATACCATTAATAATGAGATAAAAATGATGCAACATGAAAGCTAGGGTGCCCTTCATAGGACATCCTTAACTGTCAGGGTTTGAATGGTCTGGATACACCGTGTTTTGCTGTCAAGTTTTTGATGCCGAAATTATAGGAAATACCATTGTCACTAGTCATTTAAATTGTGTCATCACACAAAATCTGTCATTGTGTGTTTGCATATGTCTGGGTGTGTGATAGTAGGTGTTATGGGTTGTTTTTGTTGGTGGCTAAAAGGTTTAGCTGTCGTTGCAGAATCAGGATGACAGAGTCCGCAGAGGACAAAAGACAGAAAAAAAAATCGACAAGACGTCACGATTGAAATTGCTTATCGGTGCAGATGAAAGTAAATTGCACTCAAATCGCATAAAACGTGAGCAGAGAACTCTGCCTGCCATAAGTTGGATCGATGGCTCTGTTGAATTTGTTATGCGTGCGGGGCCTTCTGACGCAGACACCTCGGACGAGATCTAGTAGTTCCGCTTGCCATTTTTCATCCCTCTACCCCCCACCACCACCCAAGACCTCCTCCTGTGAATAATGACTGCAGCTGTGCCGATGTGGCCACTCGCCGTGTGTGTGTGCTTGTTTGCGGGTCTTATTTTGATGGGCTTTTACAGTCTGTGTGTGTGTGTGTGTGTGTCTGTCTGATTATGGTGTACAGATAGGCCATTACCCATGCATTAGGAGGAGAGGGGCCTAATGGACAACAGAGGATGCAGGGGCAGGGTGGCTAGTAAACACTGGCCTGTCCTCATGGCCATATCAATACTGCCATCTGGGAGTTTGGCCACTTCATTCACAAAACCAATACCCCGGTGGGATGAGGTGGGCCAGCGTACAGGCTGCTGCTGTGTGTGCAATCACCGCAGAGAGGGAAGGGGCTTTCATGATGTACACTTTCAGAAGGATGTTTTTGTGTGTGTGTGTGTGTGTGTGTGTGTGTGTGTGTGTGTGTGCAAGAAAGAAAGAAAGAAAGAAAGAAAGAGAATTATACATTAGGGGCATAGTCAAAACCACTACAGTTGATAATCAATTACAAGACCAGGTCCAAAGGGGGTCGGGACAAAAGTCAAGACCGAGACCAGAGCAAATTGAGTGAGAAAATCAAATGATTAGGGAGTTTCTTAAGGTTCTTAAGGATAAACATAGATGTAGATCTCTCTGTACTATACCCTTTAAAATTCTGTTAATCAATGTATTGAAGTTAGGGGATCATTACATACAAAGATTCATTCATTCATTCATTCATTCATTCATTGTCTTTAGATTTCTTAGATAGGCAGGAAAGAGTCAACGTGCAATTGTTGGAGAAAATGAACGAGTGGAAAACATTTGTGTACTTGCATGCATGTTGTGTGAATGTGGGTCGCGTCGGCTGGTGACTAACTGAGAGGGAGAGAGAGGACAAGAAAGACAGAAAGAACGAGAGAAAGATAAAGCAAGAAGAGCAAGAGCAAGAGAGAGAAAGAGGGGAGACAGACTATATTAAGCGAAAGATAACATACGTATGACCGCTGCAGGTTCGGGTCAGGGAGAAAGCAGATCTGCCTCCAGGCTAGTCTTAATATTACATCACCGAGGCAGAGGAGTCACGGGAGCTGTGAACTCTGCGGTGTTCTCTGTGATTTCTGCAGCCTCCGACAATCTGCTATCAGAGACAAAGAATGGCTTAACGATGAGCGTACGGACCCATGATATTCACTCTGTATTTTTAAGCCTGCACATCCATTGTACCGTGATTCTCCAGTAAATCACAGAGACGCTGTTGATGCTATAAGATACAGCGCTTCAAAGTCTGGCTGCAATCAACCCATCTGACAGAATGCACCGGACTGTGATAAGGTTTTATCTTCAATCGCCACATGTGCAGAACAAACATTTCCACTACTCGCACAATGAAATGTACAGACACACACACAAACACACAGTTGGATATGGTGAGCCTTGCAGTTGTTTGACTAGACAAATGGAGATGCAGTAGGATACGTAACATTTGAACAGCCAGGTGTGCGCCTCTGCCCACCCAGACAGGGTACAAAGGAGAGAGAGGGGGTGGAACCGGTGAGCTGGGGACTTAACGGACGGGCCGAAGCTGTAAAGTACGGCTTGTGTGCGAAAGCTGCAGGTGTTACTATTGTCTTAACAATAACACATGGCCTCCTACAAAGACGGAGCTCGTGCGGAGGGTCGCAAAATTCTCAAAGGCTTTCAAATGACTGTGTTTAAAGACGTTTTTGTGTTCTGCTTTGATTTATTGGTGGAAACTCAAAGATCCACACTGATATAAAATGAGCGCACAATGAACTTCCCTGTGCGTTCGAGCGTCAGTTTCCATTTCAAACAACGCTACCATCACCCTATGTTTCCAAAGTCAGCAATTACTGTACTCTTGCTGCTAGGTCTCTGGCTCATCCCAAATGCTACACAATCACATTTGATTTCCTCTGTGAGCACAGACCTTACTGGTAAATGTCACAGTGTGACAGGCACAAAGCCTGGTCACCACAGTCGTAGCCTGAGGCCCCAGTTGCTGTCACTTCCTTTCAAGCGTGTGGACGACGCAGTGGTTGATAGCAAACAGAAGGGAGGCCAGATTTGGTGACTTTCTGTCTGTTAACCTGATAGGCTATTTCCTCTTATTTAAAAAATCAAAAACGACTACTTACGTCAGGTTGATCTGTGGAATTTTGTATGTTAACTTCTGAGCTTGTCATGAATGATAAAGATTAATAAAATGCCTTCGTTTTATGAAAACTTTCTTGCGCTGGAACAGTTACTTACTTTTTAAAAGTCATTTAAACACCTCATTTCTTAATAAATTAGATGTGCAAAAGGCTGTCTGGAAGTGGATCTTCCAATCGAAGATGTAATTTCTAATGACATGAGAAAGAAAAGCGTAAAAGTCCCTCCATTTGTGGATGATGACAGAAAATGACTCAATTACAGCAATTACTACTTCCCACTTCGAAACCGCTCTGTCACACAAACTCAAAATCTCCTTCCTTGTCATCTTTCAGGTCCGCTAAAAACACTAACATTATCCGACAAAGCAAGTAAATGATAGCTCTTGTCTTTCTGCCTCATTCCTGCTAAGGCTAATTACTATGACATCATGCTGTTATAACTGGCACTTTGATGATGCCTATTCTCAAGTATGGCTTTTGCGTCTAATGATGATGTGTTGTTTCATAGCACAAAAGGTTCTTGATGTACCAATACACAAGCGCAATGTCAATACAACAACCATGAAATGCCCTCTGATACAAAATGTAAACATGAATAAACTAACAGGTCAGACCATTTCTAACAATTGTTCTAATAATAATTATCACCATCATCATCATCATCTTGGGAAGGTTTTCATTTTCTGCAATGCTTTGATTCACATTCATACAGTTGCACACATTCCCAACTGGTGGATGAGTACAACCACAGTCCATGGTGCAACTCCATTGCAGTGGTTGGGGGTTCAGTGCCTTGTTCAAGGGCGCGGCGACAGTAGTTGTCGATAGAGGGGAGAGCATTTCACATTCACTTTCCCCAAGGAAATTGAACTGGCAACCCTTCAGTCACCAGCTGGCTTTTCTTACTTTCTCTTACAGCCACTGGATATGATTATTTATAACTGACGTGCTATAGGGCAACAAACCTAAACATGTATCTTATTTCTTTCTGATAAACAGAATGTTTTCTTATGCTAAATTCAGTACACTGTTGAAAACCAGCTTTGGGGCTTGTTGAATATGTCTGATGGAGGCTCCTCTTCGTATCTTCTGTCCGTTATCTACCAGATGAATGGTTTAGGGTGCAAGTAACAACAAGGGCATCCCAGTCTTGAACAGGTGCTGGACAGAATACAAAACACGTAACACACACTCATCATAAAGAACACTGCGCTCGAAATGTCACCTGTCTACGTGTTCATACATTTATACACAGTGGGAGCTGTTCTCAGTGTGGGCACTCTACTTTTGTTGACTGTCTGTTGTGGAGCACAGGTGTATGAAGCCCTCTTGTGGCCTATGCTAAACACATCTGGAGGAGACACTTGGAACATGCATCACAAGACTAAGTTTGATTGATCTGCAATAAATCTATTCCAAATAGGTATAACGATACAACAGTCAAGCAGACATTCTAATAAGTCAAGCAGACATTCTAATAAGCCACCTTAAGTCACCATAAGTCCACCCCTGCTCATGAGAATAAAGGAAGATGGCTCGGGTCTTGAAACCTGGGCAAATGAAAAAGCGATCATTCCAGAGGTCTAGAAAGACTGGCTCCCGGGATTGATGTCCTTAAGTAATGTCCTCCAGAAATGAACCACAAAACGTATTGCACATTGCACTCTAGGATGGGGGCCTAAGATCCTGAATGATATCAGTCTGGAAGCTGGCATGCTGTATGCTGTCCATTTGAAGAAGGCCAACACATCAGATGCACCTGACCCACCTAAACTTGTGTTCAACATCACCACTGCTGAATTTAACCGTTGTTGAGTTCAAAATCAGTGATGACAGATGGGCTGACAGGTGAGGCACACAAGTGGTCATAACTTCCCCCTTCAATGTTTCTGCTGCCTTCAAGTGCTGTTGGAAATATTGAATATACAACTTTACCATACATGAACAACACAACAAAGTGGTAAATACGACTGGGAAATTCTTTAAGATTCCCATGTTGCTGAGATGTGTTTAGGGGGTGAAAAGCATGGAAGCTGTATCAACAAATTATGTATACAACTTTTGGCTAATAAATTAATTAAAACATAATTTACATGCATGATGTCCATTTTATCCTCTTCATTATACTGCTGCAGCACAAAGTAACTCTGTGATTGATGATTTATAAAATAAAACAACAGCCCCCAAAGCACACATTCCACACATTTTTGTCACGTATTTTGTTATTTCTGACAAAAGCACTTGAACACAGTCATATGACATCTGAATTCAGAAGAAGGAGTTTTCTGAAGCTTTGATGAGTTTACAATCATTAAGTCAATAAGGCAGGTTCGATTATTGAAATATTGCAATCACTATTTAGAATTCAGAGGATGGGAATCACAGTGGAGTTCATATGGGTTCCAGCACACTCAGGAGTTGTGGTCAATTAACTAGCTAATAAAAATGCTACTAAAGGAGATCAAATAGATATTGATATTGATATCACATTCAGTAAACCAGTAGCCAAATGCTAATAAAATGGCACCATAAATGAAATGGCAAAGTGAGTGGGATATCATAATTTCAGTCATTTGTGCCTTTGCAACAGTATTGGAGTGTCAGACAAGTTCTACAGGATTAATGTACAGGATTTGAGTTTGGAATTTGTCTTGTTTGTGTCCTGTCTTGTTTATTTATTTGTGTAAGAATTAGGTTATTAGTTGTTCCCAAATTCATACTCCTGTTCAGTTGGTGGCGGTAATGCACCAAAGGTTGTTTGCCAACGCCTTAAAAATCCAAGGAAGAAAGATAAGCAGGAGTTTGCGAAGAGCACTTGAAGGCAGCATTCGCCCTACAGCCAGCTGTCCAATGACAATCGAGGATGTTGGAGTGCGTGCGTCGCTGACTCGTTGTGGTTGAAGCGAAGACGCGTGAGGAAAGCGACCAGAATTCCGCTCAGTAGAGGTAAGATATAGCAACACTCGGCTAGTAAGTAACGTTACTATCATTTACCACCATTTCATTAATTCGTGCCTCTGCGACGGTTTTGGAGTGTCAAATATTAACGTTACCGGATATCACACGATTCTGACAGAAGGCTAACGAACTGTCTTCGACAAGCTCTCTGACTACTGCTTTTATTAACCCGCAAGCTAACGCAAGCTAGCTAATATTAGCTTGCCCATGCGGCTAGCCGCTGTAGCTAACGGGCAATTTTTATCCACATAAAGACAAGGCGCACCTTCCGACATCGCATTGCTCTAGCTAACAAATATATGACGTTAATTTAGCCGGATGGTAGCGTCAGCTATGCTAGACGTGTTATTTAAGTGGCAACGGTGAAGTTAATGTTATGGGTGAACCTTCGCACATGTCTGTTAAGTAAATCATTGTTCCTAGCAAGTTGGCTCGTAGTTCCTCGCCTTCTAGCTAGCCCGGTTAGCTGCTGTCAGAGGTCTGTGGCACCGCCCATAAATTGTTAGTAGTTGTTTGTGTGTATGCGCTAGCTAGGCAACAAACGTTAGTGTGTACGGCTAATGGAGTACACGCTTCGTATTATTTTGTCACTAATATCTACTGATTGTCAGAGGCAACGACAACCATTATACTAATTGTGAATGAAGAGATGCTAACTGAAGCTATCAAATCACAGCATAACCGTCGTTAGCATGTCAATGCGTCATCGGCCTGCGCTTGCTCCGGGCTAGTGTTGCTGTTGTTGATTTCTCAATCGAAGTTAGCTCAGCTGGTCTGCCTGTCATCTTGTTATCCTAGCTGTGTTCGTCGACCTACAATTGACACTGGGTGTTTCCTTGTTCACGGAGTTATTTCTAAAGGCGTTTTAAGTTCACGGAGTTATTTCTAAAGGCGTTTTAAGTTACATGACCTAACTTCGTGTATTGGGTTTACTTTGTTGCTAGCTGTCAGTCCTTATTGCTAAATCATTGTCATGACTCATGAGCATCTGTCTAATATCACTGACCTGTTTCTAACAGAGGAAGGAGCTGCCACTCAGTAATGGACGCCAACAAAGGTAAAGACAAAGGTACTTTTACCTTCGCTTACTAAATTAGCTATGTGAGGAAAGGCAGTTGATCTGCTTTGACTCATTTGTGTATAGCTGTTATACTTTTTGGATGAAGGTCAATGAAAACAAAACACCCTGCCGACTTTGAATTGTGCAACTATGAACTAAAATAATGGCACAAGAATCAACAATCACAACAGTCAATGTTGTAATTGAAATAAGCTGTTTTTAGAACTAGTGTGATGAACTTGTTCTGTGTTGTTGTTCTCTGTTGGATTGGCAGGTAAAGGAGATCAAGGGATGCAAAGTCCAGGTGGGCAGATGGACAGACCTGACTTCCACATCATGGAAAGGTGAATACACACACTTGAACTTTGATACCAATTAGTACTTTTTCTTCTCGCTTGTCAGGATACTTTACTTGATTAACATTCAGAAGAAGCCTAGAGGCTGTAAGTATTCATTATGTCACAAAGGGAAAAAAGGTTTCTAGCATTTATCAGCATTTTTTCAGATGCCATACCAAAACAAAAAAAACCTACAAAACTATCTTGAGATTCTTTGGTGGTTCCCCATCCCCTGCTTGATGATCATCTAGTCTAATCCACTGGTTTACAGGCTGTGTGAGAAATGGTTCAATACAGTGGAAAATGTAGTAGTTGGTTTTTTTTTCCCAGATAGCTACTTCATGACCTGAATTCTCCCACAAGCACTTTTAATTCTACTCAGCTCTGATGTCTTTCTCCTCTCTCCCAGTCTGCTTCCCAAGGCAGTGAAGAGGCGAGTGCACGCCTTGAAGAGGCTACAGGTGCAGTGTGCCAACATAGAGGCCAAGTTCTATGAGGAAGTTCATGAGCTGGAGAGGAAGTACGCCGCCCTCTACCAGCCGCTCTTTGACAAGGTACTGTAAATAATTTTACTCTGTTGTACTCTGCTCTACCACCAGGTACCCCAAGAACCAGAACACCCTCACTATCATTATTTTATTGCTTGACAAGTAATCTTGTCTCAGTCACACAATAGACTGTGCCAGTGCTGGATCTTACCTCCTTTTTATTTAATCTAAATAGTGAATATAAGATGCTTTCTAGGAATTTGCTTTCTGTTAATTTTTATATTGTTAGAGATAAAGTGAACTATAGTAGATTAAGAGATAAGACCTCTTTGGGTCATTTGAAGGAACACAAAACATTTGAGGCTCACTTGAGGTGTTGTTGTGGTGTTCGCTGCACTACAGGATGGTATGTCCCTCTGGTCCTGACCCGAGGTCAGTGAGGACACATCCTTGGTGCTAAATTAAATACAGCCGGAGCGAGTAGTCAACTGTTCCTCAGTCAGTTGTGGCTATTTCCAGAGCTAGTGACAAGAATTCGGCTAAGCTTAGTTACACTGAAGACTGGCAGCCGTAATCCTGCCACACCTGTCTGTACTGTGTGTGTGTCTCTGTGTGTGCATGTATCTCTGACAGGGTGTTGATTTCAGTGGGCTAGTTGAAAATAATTCAGCCTTATTAAATTAAAGCTTCTTCATGTGCAGATGTTTCAAGCTAATATTACCAGTGATCATTCCCAGTGTAATAACCCTGTCTTACTGTATGTGTGTCACAGAGACGAGATGTTGTAACAGGGACAGTGGAACCCACAGACGAGGAGTGTGAGTGGCAGAGCGACAGAGAGGAAGAGGAGGAGCTAGCTGTAAGTTGAGTACATCAAACAAATGAGACCATTGCTGAGAAGATTGGCAGCCTCAACCGGCCTCCACTGCATTTTACATTGTGTACCACCTGGTCGGATTTTGCAGAAAATCTGCTGGATTGCTTTATGGCACAAAACAGAACCAGGGCTGCTGTTTTTCCAGCACAAACGCAGCTAAAGCTTTCAGAGTTTTTCACCTATAGGGAAAAAATAACTTCTAACGTGTTTATTCTCTCCAGTAAAGCAAAACAGAAAACAAACGCATATGGAACAACAGGAGGAGAGGAGGGGTTTTTTAAGTAGCAACATCCTGTTGCGACAAGAGTGCAGGGTGGATGGGAAAAGTGGTCCTAATTTTGAGAAACACTAGCACTAACAATACCACTGGCATGAAATGGAGGCTACCAATCATCTTGACCGTGGTCTCACTTCAAGTGAACTATTTAAAATTGTTTTAAGCTGGAAGCTACTGCTGTATGAGCAATGAATTCTGACAAGTGCACTGCCCACGGCCTGTAGGAGGAACTGAAGAAAAAAGCTGCTGTTGAGGATGAGAAGAAGGAGGAAGCCACCCCAGAGGAAGACCCCAAAGGCATCCCGGAGTTCTGGCTCGCCATCTTTAAGAGTGTGGACATGCTCAGCGACTTGCTACAGGTACACCTGAACAGTGTCTTGGTTTGAGTTGATGGCTTGCATAACTCCCCTCTCACTCCTACTTCATGCACATTTTGCCACGCTTCTGAACAGTGACGTCTCTCTGTCCTGACAATACTCCTCTCCCACCAGGAACACGATGAGCCCATCCTAAAGCACCTGAAAGATATTCAAGTCAAGTTCTCTGAGCCTGGACAACCAATGGTCAGTATCGACACAATGATACTATGTGATGTTACACTGATATCACATCAGATTAAAAAACTGATAATAGATTAGATCTTAGAACTCGTTATTAACCAGGGAAGAAAATGTTTATATCTCCAGTCATAGTTGGAGCAGACGGTGTATTTGCATGTTTTGAGTAAATTATTTTCTCTCTTTCTTTTTTTCCTGCCTACAGAGTTTCACACTAGAGTTCCACTTTGAGCCCAATGGTTTCTTTAACAATGCAGTCCTCACTAAAGTCTACAAGATGAAGTCAGAGCCTGACGCTTCAGATCCTTTCTCATTCGAGGGGCCAGAGATCATTGACTGTGAAGGGTGAGAGCCAGAGCGCCCAAGCTTGCTTGAGGATTTAGCCACGTTAATGTTGAGTGTTTGGGAGAATAAAGAGAGTCTGTGTGGTTCTAACATGAGCTTTTTTTTTGCCAACTCTCTTTCTATTCTAATCTTTTTCTCGCCTTTCCATCCCACATCTCAACCTCCTCTTGGCACTCCTTCCAACTTTTACTCTTTTTCTGGCCTGGCTTTCTGCCTCTCACTTTTTTCCCCACCTCCTCTCTCTAGCTGT